>NW_007153738.1:0-949 GCF_000164805.1 Carlito syrichta | reverse complement strand
TTCTAACTAGTTGGAAATTGAGTTAACTAACTGACTTAACTAGTTGGTTAACGAGTTAGCCAGGTGACTTAACTTGTTGCCTGACAAGTTGGCCTACTAGTTAGCTGGTTTAAGACATGGGCTGACTCCTGGGCCAACTTGTTAGCTGGATTAACAAGGTGGCCAACTAGTCGGCCGACTAGTTAGCAGGGTCAACGTCTTCACTGATGAGTTGACCACTAGTTAGCATGGTTAACTAGTTCTTTGTCTGGTTTCCAGACTTAATTATTTGGCTGACTTGTTTGCTGACTAGTTGTCTGGCCTAACTAGTCACCCGATTAGATAGCTGAGCTAACTTCTCAGCTGACAAGTTGGCCGACTAGTCTGCCGACAGGTCAACTGACATAACTATTTGGCCAGCTAGCGGTTGACTGGTTAGCTGACTTAACTATTCGGCTGTTGAGTGAGCTGACTGGTCAGCTGACTTTAGTCAGCTGGTGATTGAGCTGATTGGTCAGAAGACTTAACTAGTCAACAGGCGTTAGAGCCAACCCGTGAACCGACATAACTAGATGGTTGTTGAGTGAACAGATGGGTGAGCTGCCTTTACTAGTCGGCCGGCAAACTAGCCGACCCGTGAGCTGACTTAACAAGTCAGCTGGCGAGCAAGCCACTAGTTAGCTGACCTGTTGGCCTTTGAGCAAGCTGACAAGTAATTGACCTATTGACTGGTGAGCGAGCCAACTATTTTGCTGACTGGTTGGCAGGCGAGTGAGCCGACTAGATAGCTGATATGATGGAAAGCCAGCGAGCACACTAGTTAGCTGATCAGCTAGCTGAGTGTCTAACCGACTAGTTAGCTAAGTAAAGCTAATTTTCTAGCTGACTCAACTAGCTAGCTGACTAGCTAGCTGGCAATTTAGCTGACTTAACTAGCTAGCAAACAGCTATCTAGCTCTCTAGCTAGCTG
>NW_007153737.1:0-869 GCF_000164805.1 Carlito syrichta | reverse complement strand
AAATAAATAGCTAGCCCAGCTGTATAGCCATCTTAATTGAGTAGCTTTTTGACTAGCTAGCGAGTTGGCTAGACAACTGACTTAACGAGGTGACTAAACAAGCTAGGAAGTTGGTAAGCAGGCTGACAACTACTTGATAAACGAGCTAGGCAGCTGACCATTCAGGTGAATAACGAGTTAGCTAACTGTTTTATCTAGTAGGTAAATGAATAAATTAGTTGACTCAACTAGTTAGATTAAGATTAGCTAGAAGCCAGGTGACTTAACTTGTTGGCTGACGAGTTGGCCGACTATTTAGCTGGTTTAACACGTTGGCTGACTACTCAGCCGACTTGTTATCTGGCTAACAAGTTGGCCGATTAGTCGGTCGACTAGTTAGCTGAGTCAACTAGTTGACTGACGAGTTGGCCCACTAGTTAGCTCGGTTAACTAGTTGGCATGCTGGTTTGCTGAACTATTTAGCTGACTAGTTGACCAACAATTTAGCTGGCCTAACTAGTCGGCTTACTAGTTAGCTGAGCTAACTTATCAGCTGACAAGTTGGCCTACTACTCGGCCTATTGGTTAGCTGACTCAACAAGTTGGCCAGCTTGTAGGATGACCAGATACTTAATAAATTAGTCAATCTGCAATTGAGCCGACAGTTGAGCTGACTTAACTAGTTGTCTGGTGAGTGAGCTGACTTGTCAACTGACAACTAGCTGGCTGGCGAGTTGGCCAACTTCTCACCTGACTTAAGTAGTCGACCAGCTTGTGAGGCAACTGGTCAGCTGAAATAACTAATCGGCCAGCGAGTGAACTGACTGGTCAGATAAATTAAGTCAGCTGGTAAGTGATCCAATAGCTCAAAAGACATCTAGTCGATCAGT
>NW_007153736.1:0-906 GCF_000164805.1 Carlito syrichta | reverse complement strand
CTCTTACAGCTTATATAGTTTTTTACTGACCCCCCTACCCATAAAATGTTGCACATAAAATGTTTACATCATGTTTTTTCTTTTGTTTATGGGGAAGTTGACCTTTACAAGTTTCATTTTGTTCCTTCCTGCTACCTGTGGTGTAACAAAATACCAGCTGCCAATTTATCAGCCATATCCTGTGACCTATAGGCCAACTGAATCTCTTCCCTTCACTATTCTATTTCTTTTCCTTTACTAATCTATTTTCTTAATTCTACCCATTTTACATTTTATATTTCTAAACAAAACTTATGTCTAAATCTACACTTATGTATGAAATTAATCTTACTTCTAATCCTAAATATATTTAATTTTAAACCTACATTAAGCGTATATAATTTTAAGTTTACCTTAAAACTTAATTATTTCCTATTCCTTCTATTTAACTAATACCTACATCAATAATAAACATTTATCTCCTATTTATCTAATCCTTACTTTAATTTTAACCCTCTTTCTAATTAAACTATAATATTTCTTAAATCAAAAGGCATGTCTGTGACTTGTTTTTCCCAAAAACACCTGTTTGTGGAGATACTCTGTCTCAATTTCCTACTTCCTCATCAATCACAACTGTCAATGTTGTTACTTATAAAGGGTGTGAGAAAGTACTTGTTTTTCCTTTTTAGCTAAAGGTTTCAAAATTTGCATTCCCTTGTCCCTTCATGGGGGAAATTTTTTTCTGTTGAGCCCTTTTTACATTTTTATACATAGGTTTATTGCTAATTACACATCCTTGCAAATTCTAAGGGGCATCCTTTTGCTGCAATGTCACCTCCATTATGTCTATGTATAATTTTTGCTGTCAAATGCCATCATCCATTTGCGCATCTATTATCTCAATTAAAGAGGGATTATTCTCAA
>NW_007153735.1:0-742 GCF_000164805.1 Carlito syrichta | reverse complement strand
CTTCCTTTTTAGCTAAAGGTTTCAAAATGTGCATTCCCTTGTCCCTTCATGGGGGAAATTTTTTTCTGTTGAGCCCTTTTTACATTTTTATACATAGGTTTATTGCTAATTACACATCCTTGCAAATTCTAAGGGGCATCCTTTTGCTGCAATGTCACCTCCATTATGTCTATGTATAATTTTTGCTGTCAAATGCCATCATCCATTTGCGCATCTATTATCTCAATTAAAGAGGGAATATTCTCAAGCATATGCATGCAATCCTTCAAAGTTAGGGAAGGTCCATCAACAGGATCCATGGGGCTTTGCCCTCATCATGGCCGCATCTTACTGGGGCCTTGCTCCCAGGTGGCGTTTTTCCTGTTTTCAGGTCCCTTTTACCTTACTTTTACTAGTGATTGTGGCTCCTGGCAACTACCTACTTAACAAACTACCTTGCTAGCCAGCTGAATTAACTAGTTGAAATAACTAGTTACCCAGCTGTCTAGCCATTTGATTTAACTAGCTTTTTAAATAGCTCGTAGCTGGCTAGGCAACTGACTAAACTAGGTAATGTAACTAGCCAACCAGCTGGCTAGCCAGCTGACTTAACTAGATAGCTGCAATGATAGACAGCTGGCTAGCCAGCTGACTTACTAACTGATTTAACTCGCTAGCCAGCTGACTTCACTAGCTGACTTAACCAGCTAGCTACCTGGCTAGCAAGCTGGCTGGCCAGCTGAATTAATTAGCTGATTTAAAA
>NW_007153734.1:0-563 GCF_000164805.1 Carlito syrichta | reverse complement strand
GACTTAACCAGATAGACAGCGGGTTAGACAGCTTATTTAAATATCTTACTATCTCACTAGCCAACTAGCCAGCTGACTTAACTAGGTGACTTAACTAGCTAGCCAGCTGGCTAGCTGTCTGACCTAACTGCCTAGGTACCTAGCTAGCCAGCTGGATAGCCAACTGACTTAACTAGCTAGTTAACTACATCGCCGGCTTAGTTGCCAGCTGACTTAACTATCTAGCTACCTAGCTAACCAGCTGGTTATTTGAGCTGACTTAACTAGGTCCTTTAACTAGCTAGTTAACTGGATAGCCAGATGACTTAATTAGCTAGCTACCCAGAAAGGCAACAGGTTCTCCAGCTGACTTAACTCAATGACTTAACTAATTAACAAGTTGACTTAACCAGCTATAATCCTAGCTAATCAGCTGAATTAACTAGCTGTCTTAACTAGCTAGCGACCTAACTTGCTATCTAGGTAGCCAGCTGATTTAACTAGCTGACTTAACTGGCTAGCTAGCTGATATAACTAGCAGTCTTATGCAACTTGATTCCTAGCTAGCCAGTTGACTCAACTAT
>NW_007153733.1:0-3169 GCF_000164805.1 Carlito syrichta | reverse complement strand
CCAGCTAACCCAGTTGGCTAGCCAAGTGACTTAACTAGCTGATATCACTAGTTAGCCGGTAGCTATCTAACTGACTTAACTAGCTAGCTGCCTAACTTGCCAGTTGACTAGCCAATTCTCTTAACTACCTAAATTAACCAGCTATCCAGCTGTCTAACCAACTAACTAAACTAGCTAACTCCCTAGCAAGGCAGCTGCCTAACCAGCTGATTTAACTAGCTGACTTAACTTGCTAGCTACCTAGCTACCCAGCTGATGTAAAAAGTTAACTAACTAGCTAGCTACATATCTTGGCATTTGACTTAAATTGTTAGCTAACTAGCTAGCTACCAGCTAGCAAGCTGACTTAAATAGTCATTTACCTAGCTAGCTAGTTGTCTTCACTAGCTAGCTAGCTAGTTAGCTTACTCATTATCTAACATGCTAGCTAGGTGACTCAATTATCTTACTTAACTTGTTAGCCAACAAGCTAACTAGCTGACATAACCAGCTGACTTAAATCATTAGCTAACTAGCTAGTTAGCTGACTCATCCAGCTGACTTAACTCGTTAGCTAAGTAGCTATTTAGTCTACTCAACCAGCTGACACAATCCGTTTGCTAACTAGCTAGCTTGCTGGCTTAACCAGCTTACTTAACCCATTAGTTACCCAGCTAACTATCTGACTCAACCTGCTGACTTAACCCATTAGCTAAGTAGCTAACTAGCTGTCTTAACCAGCTGAATAAATTAGAAAGTTTACTTAACTAGCATACCTAGCTAGCTGACTTTACTTAGCTAGCTGAATTAACTGGCTGACTTAACTAGTTAGCTAGCTGACTTAATAGCTGAATAAAATAGTTAGATAACTATTTAACTAGATGAATAACTAGCTGACTTATCTAGTTACCTAACTAGTTAGGTAGCAGATGAAAGTAGAAGACTTAAATAGTTAACTAACTAGTGAGTTAGCTGACAGTTATCTAGCTCGTTAGTAAGCTGACTTAGCTAGCTGACTTAACTAGTTGGCTAGTGAGATAGGTAGCTGACTTAATGACTTAGTTAACCAATTAGCTATCTATTATAACTCATTGGTTTATTGTGCAAACTAGCTGACTTAACTAGTTGGTTAACTAGTAAGTTACGTGACTTAACTTGTTGGCTAATGAGTCAGTTGACTAGTTGGCTAGTTTAGCACATTGACTGACTCCTCGACCAACTTGTTAGCTGGCTTAACATGGTGGCTCACTAGTCGGACGACTAGTTAGCTGGGTGAACGAGTTGAGTGACGAGTTGGCCCACTAGTTAGCATGGTTAAGTTGTTTTCTGGCTGATTTCCTCACTTAATAAGTTGTCCAACTATTTGGCTGACTCACTGGCTGTACTAACTAGTCGGCCAACTAGATAGCTGAGCTAAATTCTCAGTTGACATGTTGGCCGACTACTAGGCAGACTAGTTAGCTAAAATAACTAGTTGACCGGCTAGCTGGCCAACAGGTTAGCTGACTTAACTAGTCGGCTGGTGAGTAAGCAGACTGGTCAGCTGAATGAACTATTTGGGAGGTGAGTGAGCCAACTGGTCACCTGATTTAACTAGTCGGCCAGTGAGTGAGAAGACTGGTCAGCTGACTTAACTATTTGACTGGCGAGTGACCTGCCTGGTCAGCTGATTTAGTCGGCTAGCAAGTGAGCTGACTGGTCAGAAGACTTAAGTAGTCGACAATCGATTGAGCCAACCAGTGAGCCGACTTATCTAGTCAGTTGTCGAGTGAGTCAATGTGTGAGCTGCCTTAACTAGATGGCTTTCCAGCTGACTTAACAACCTAGCTACCTAGCTAAAGAGGTGGCTAGTGAGCTGACTTAACTAGGTGACTTAACTAGCTAGCCAGCTGGATAGCCAGCTGACTTAACTAGCTAGTTACACAGCTAGGCAGCTGGCTAGTCAGCTGACTTAACTAGCTAATTAACTAGCTAAACAGCTCACTTAACTAGCTGACTTACTAGCTAGCCAGCTGACATAACTTGCTGACAACTAGCTAGCTACCTAGCAAGCCAGCTGACTTACCTAGCTAGCCAACTGACATAACTAGCTGACTTGACTAGCTAGCTACCTAGCAAGTCAGCTGATTAACTAGCTGTAATAACTAGCTAGTCAGCTGTCTAGCCATCTGAATTGTCTAGCTTTTTGACTAGCTAGCGAGCTGGCTAGCCAATTGACTTAACATAGTGACAAAACTAGCTACAAAACTGGTACGCAGACTGACTTAACTACTTGATAAACGAGCTAGGCAGCTGGCCATTCAGGTGAATAGCTAGCTGACTTAGCTAGTTATCCAGCTGGATAGCCAGCTGACTTAACTAGCTGACATAACTAGGCCAGCTGACATTACTAGCTACCTACATACATAGCCCACTGACTTGCCAGTGGACTTACCTACCTAACTACCTAGCTAACCTGCTGGCCAGTGAGCTTACTTAACTAGGTGACTTAACTAGTTAGCCAGCTGGCTAGCCAGCTAACTTAACCAGCTATCATGCTAGGTAGCAGAATAGCCAGCTGACTTAAATAACAGACTTAACTAGCTAGCAAGCTCACTTAACTAGCTGACTTAACTAGCTGCTTTAACTAGCTAGCTCCCTATGTAGCTATCATATAGCTAGCTGACTTAACTAGCTGATATAACTAGCTAACTACCTACCTAACCAGTTGAATAGAGAGTTGAGTTAACCAGGTGACTTAACTAGCTAGCCAGCTGACTTAACTAGCTGACTTAACTACCTAGCTTGCTAGCTAGGCAGCTGAATTTACTAGCTGAGATAACTAGCCAACTACCTAGGTAGATATCTAGCTAGAAAACCGAAGTAAATAGCTGACTTAACAAGCTAGCTAGCTGATATAGCTAACTGATTTAACTAGCTAGATTCCTAGTCAGCCAGCTGATTTAACTAGCTTTGTAACTAGCTAGGGAGAAGGATAGCCAACTGACTTAACGAAGTAACTAAACTAGCTATCCAGCTGATTAGCAACCTGACTTAACTAGTTGATTAACGAGCTCAGCAGCTGGCCAGCCAAGTGACTAATTTAGCTGGCTTAACTGGTTATGCAGTTGGCTAGCCAGCTGAATTAACTAGCGCTCTAGCTCTCTAACCACCTGGATAGCCAGCTGACTTAACTAGTTCATAAATTAGC
>NW_007153732.1:0-2812 GCF_000164805.1 Carlito syrichta | reverse complement strand
CCCGGTAGCTATCTAACTGACTTAACTAGCTAGCTGCCTAACTTGCCAGTTGACTAGCCAATTCTCTTAACTACCCAAATTAACCAGCTATCCAGCTGTCTAACCAACTAACTAAACTAGCTAACTCCCTAGCAAGGCAGCTGCCTAACCAGCTGATTTAACTAGCTGACTTAACTTGCTAGCTACCTAGCTAGCCAGCTGATGTAAAAAGTTAACTAACTAGCTAGCTACATATCTTGGCATTTGACTTAAATTGTTAGCTAACTAGCTAGCTACCAGCTAGCAAGCTGACTTAAATAGTCATTTACCTAGCTAGCTAGTTGTCTTCACTAGCTAGCTAGCTAGTTAGCTTACTCATTATCTAACATGCTAGCTAGGTGACTCAATTATCTTACTTAACTTGTTAGCTAACAAGCTAACTAGCTGACATAACCAGCTGACTTAAATCATTAGCTAACTAGCTAGCTAGCTGACTCATCCAGCTGACTTAACTCGTTAGCTAAGTAGCTAGTTAGTCTACTCAACCAGCTGACACAATCCGTTTGCTAACTAGCTAGCTTGCTGGCTCAACCAGCTTACTTAACCCATTAGTTACCCAGCTAACTATCTGACTCAACCTGCTGACTTAACCCATTAGCTAAGTAGCTAACTAGCTGTCTTAACCAGCTGAATAAATTAGAAAGTTTACTTAACTAGTATACCTAGCTAGCTGACTTTACTTAGCTAGCTGACTTAACTGGCTGACTTAACTAGTTAGCTAGCTGACTTAATACCTGAATAAAATAGTTAGATAACTATTTAACTAGATGAATAACTAGCTGACTTATCTAGTTACCTACTAGTTAGGTAGCAGATGAAAGTAGAAGACTTAAATAGTTAATTAACTAGTGAGTTAGCTGACAGTTATCTAGCTCGTTAGTAAGCTGACTTAGCTAGCTGACTTAACTAGTTGGCTAGTGAGATAGGTAGCTGACTTAATGACTTAGTTAACCAATTAGCTATCTATTATAACTCATTGGTTTATTGTGCAAACTAGCTGACTTAACTAGTTGGTTAACTAGTAAGTTACGTGACTTAACTTGTTGGCTAATGAGTCAGTTGACTAGTTGGCTAGTTTAGCACATTGACTGACTCCTCGACCAACTTGTTAGCTGGCTTAACATGGTGGCTCACTAGTCGGACGACTAGTTAGCTGGGTGAACGAGTTGAGTGACGAGTTGGCCCACTAGTTAGCATGGTTAAGTTGTTTTCTGGCTGATTTCCTCACTTAATAAGTTGTCCAACTATTTGGCTGACTCACTGGCTGTACTAACTAGTCGGCCAACTAGATAGCTGAGCTAAATTCTCAGTTGACATGTTGGCCGACTACTAGGCAGACTAGTTAGCTAAAATAACTAGTTGACCGGCTAGCTGGCCAACAGGTTAGCTGACTTAACTAGTCGGCTGGTGAGTAAGCAGACTGGTCAGCTGAATGAACTATTTGGGAGGTGAGTGAGCCAACTGGTCACCTGATTTAACTAGTCGGCCAGTGAGTGAGAAGACTGGTCAGCTGACTTAACTATTTGACTGGCGAGTGACCTGCCTGGTCAGCTGATTTAGTCGGCTAGCAAGTGAGCTGACTGGTCAGAAGACTTAAGTAGTCGACAATCGATTGAGCCAACCAGTGAGCCGACTTATCTAGTCAGTTGTCGAGTGAGTCAATGTGTGAGCTGCCTTAACTAGATGGCTTTCCAGCTGACTTAACAACCTAGCTACCTAGCTAAAGAGGTGGCTAGTGAGCTGACTTAACTAGGTGACTTAACTAGCTAGCCAGCTGGATAGCCAGCTGACTTAACTAGCTAGTTACACAGCTAGGCAGCTGGCTAGTCAGCTGACTTAACTAGCTAATTAACTAGATAAACAGCTCACTTAACTAGCTGACTTACTAGCTAGCCAGCTGACATAACTCGCTGACTTAACTAGCTAGCTACCTAGCAAGCCAGCTGAATTACCTAGCTAGCCAACTGACATAACTAGCTGACTTGACTAGCTAGCTACCTAGCAAGCCAGCTGATTAACTAACTGTAATAACTAGCTAGCCAGCTGTCTAGCCATCTGAATTGTCTAGCTTTTTGACTAGCTAGCGAGCTGGCTAGCCAATTGATTAACATAGTGACAAAACTAGCTACAAAACTGGTACGCAGGCTGACTTAACTACTTGATAAACGAGCTAGGCAGCTGGCCATTCAGGTGAATAGCTAACTGACTTAGCTAGTTATCCAGCTGGATAGCCAGCTGACTTAACTAGCTGACATAACTAGACGTCTGATGTCTAGCCAGCTGACATAACTAGCTACCTACATACTTAGCCCACTGGCTTGCCAGTGGACTTACCTACCTAACTACTTAGCTAATCTGCTGGCCAGCAAGCTTACTTAACTAGGTGACATAACTAACTAGCCAGCTGGCTAGCCAGCTAACTTAACCAGTAGCTATCATGCTAGGTAGCAGAATAGCCAGACTTGAATAACAGACTTAACTAGCTAGTAACCTGACTTAACTAGCTGACTTAACTAGCTGCTTTAACTAGCTAACTCCCTATGTACCTACCATATAGCTATCTGACTTAATTAGCTGATTTAACTAGCTAACTACCTACCTAACCAGTTGAATAGAGAGCTGAGTTAAACAGGTGATTTAACTAGCTAGCCAGCTGACTTAACTAGCTGACTTAACTACCTACCTTGCTAGCTAGGCAACTGAATTTACTAGCTGAGATAACTAGCCAACTACCTAGGTAAATATATAGCTAGAAAGCCGAAGTAAATAGCTG
>NW_007153731.1:0-809 GCF_000164805.1 Carlito syrichta | reverse complement strand
CTGGTCAGCCAACTTAACTAGTTGGCTGGTTTGTGAGATGACTGATCAGTTGAATTTAGTTGGCTGTCGAGTGAGCTGACTGGTCAGACTTAACTAGTCGGCCGGTGAGTGAGCCGAAAATTAAGTCGACTTAACTAGTCGGCCGGCAAGTGAGCCGCTGCATAAGCTGCATTAACTATTCAGCTGGTGAGTGAGCCGACTAGTTCTGTGATCTGACTTACGAGTCAGCTGGCAAGCAAACCGACTAGTTCTCTGACCTGTTGTCCTGTGATCGAGTCAACAAGTTAGTTGAAATGTTGACTGGCGAATGAGCTGACTAGTTTGCTGACCGATTGGCAGGATAGCGAGCTGAATATTTAGCTGAACTTATGGATAGCGAGCGAGCCCACTGGTTAGATGACCAGATAGCTGAGTTGTTAGCCAACTAGTTAGCCAAGTAACTAGCTGGTTTGCTAGCTGAATTAATTAGGTAGCTGACTATCTAGCTGGCTATCTAGCTGACATAACTAGCTAGCAAACAAGCTATCTAGTGGTCTAGCAAGCTGACTTAACTAGCTAGATAACTGGCTAATTAGCTGTCTAGCTGACTTAATTATCTGACTAGTAGGCAGGCTAGCTAGCTGAATTACATAGCTATTTGACAAGCAACCTGACTAGCTAGCTGACTAACTAGCTAGCTGAATAGTTAGTTGACTTGCTAGCTGACTTAAATAACTAGATGTATAGCTAGCTGATTTAACTAGCTGATTAGCTAGTTGGCTACTTAACTGGCTAGACAGCTGACTTAACTAGCTAACTACCTGGTTTGG
>NW_007153730.1:0-4225 GCF_000164805.1 Carlito syrichta | reverse complement strand
CTAAATAGTTGGTTTAACTTGCTAGACAGCTGGCTAGCCAGCTGACTCAATGAGGTGACTGGACTCGTTAGCCAGCTGGCTAGCCAGCTGCTTTAACTAGCTCACATCACTAGCTAACCAGGTGGTTAGTCAGCTTACTTAAATAGTAAGCTACATACGTTTCCCACATGCTTGTCAGCTGACTTAACAATCTAGCTATCTATGTATCCAGCTGGTCAGCAAGTTGACTTAACTTGGTGACTTATTTAGCTAGTCAGATATCTAGCCAGCTTCCTTAACTAGTTGAGTTAACTAGATAGCCAACTGACTTAACTAACTAGCTACTTAGCTAGCCAGCTCACTTTACTTGCTGATAACTAGCTAAATACCTACCTAGCTATATAGCTTGCTAACTGACTTATCTAGCTGACTTAACTAGTCAGTTAACTGACATAACTAGCTGACTTAACTAGCTTGCTACCTAGCTAGCCAGCTGAATGAACTACCTGAAATAACTAGCTAGCCAGCTGTCTAGCCATCTGACTCAACTAGCTTTTTATCTAGCTAGTGAGCTGACTAATCAACTGACTTAATGAGGTGACTTAACTAGCTAGGCAGCTGTTATCCAGCTGACCTAACTAGTTGATTGATGAGCTAGCAGCAAGCCAGCCAGATGACAAAATTAGCTGACTTAACTAGTTATCCAGCTGGATACCAGCTTACTTAACTAGCTCTGTACCTCTCTAGGCTCCCTGCTGACTTAACTAGTTAGCCAGCTGGCTAGCAACCTGACTTAGCTCACTCTCTACCTAGCTAGATATATGGCTAGCCAGCTGACTTAACTAACTGGCTTAATTAGGTAGCCATCTGGCTAGCCAACTGAATTAACTAGCTCACTACCCAGTTAGCCAGTTGGCTAGCCAGCTGACTTAAGTAGCTGACGTAAATAGCTGGCCTGCTTGCTAGTCAGCTAAATTATCTATTTTGCTATATAGCTAACCAGGTGGATAGCCAGCTGATTTAACTAGTTGGTTTAAGTACCTAGCCAGCTCACTTAATTAGCAAACTACCTAGCCAGCTGACTTAAATAGGTGACTTAAATAGCTAGGCAGCAGGCTAGACAGCTGACAACTATCTATCTAGCTAGCAAGCTGTCTTGCCAGGTCACTTAACTAGGTGATTTAACTAGCTAGCCAGCTGGCTAGCAGGCTGACCTAACAGCCTAGCTACCTAGATAGCCAGCTGGATAGCCAGCTGACTTAACTTGCTAGCTACCTACATAGCCCATTGGCTTGCCAGCTGACTTACCTGCCTAGCTACCTATCTAACCAGCTGTCTTTTGAGCTGACTTAACCAGGTTACTTAACTAGCTAGCTCACTCTCTAGCCAACTGACTTAACTAGCTAGCTACCCGGCTATCCAGCTGGCAAGCCAGTTGACTATACTCTCTGACTTTACTGACTAGCAAGTTGACTTAACTAGCTGACTTAACCAGCTACTAACCTAGCTATCCAGCTGGCTTAACCAAATGAAATAGCTAGCCAGCCAGATGGCTAGCTATCTTACTTTACTAGCTTTTTAACTACCTAACCAGCTGGAGAGGAAAATGACATAATGAGTTGACTTAACTAGCTTGCCAGCTGGTTGCCAGCTGACTTATCTAGCTGAGTTGACCGGTTACTCAACTGGCTAGCCAGCTGACTTACCTAGTTGACTTAAGCTTGCAAGCTTGCTAGTCGGCTCACTTAATTATCTTGCTACCTACCTAGCTAGCAGGCTAGCCATCTGAATTAACTAGAAGCATTGAATGGCTAGCCTGCTTGTTAGCATCCTGCTATATACAGCTAGCTACCTACATAGTCAGCTGGCTAGACAGTTGACTAATGTAGCTGTCTTAACCAGCTAGCCTGTTGGCTAGCAAGTTGACTTAACTTGCTGACATCACTAGCTAGTCAGGTAACAATTTAACTGACTTAGCTATCTAGTTAACTACCTTGCAAGTTGGTTAGCCAGTTCACTTAACTAGCTGAATTAACCAGCTAACTAGCTAGCTAGCCAACTGACTTAACTAGCTTGCTACCAAGCTAGCCAACTGAATAGCCAGCTGACTTAACTAGCTGACTTAAGTAGCTAGCTACCTTGATGGCCAGCTGACTTAAATAGTTAGCTAACTAACTAGCTACCTACCTAGCCAGCTGACTTAAATTGTTCACTAACTAGTTAGATACCTAGCTACAAGCTGACTTAAATAGTTCGCTGCTAGGATAGCTAGCTGACTTAACCTGCTAGCTAATAAGTTAGCTTGCTCTTATATAACGTGCCAGCTAGGTGAAAATCATCTGACTTAAGTTGTTAGCTTACGAGCTAGCTAGCTGACACAACCAGCTGACTTAACTCATTAGCCAATTTGCTAGCTAGCTGTCTTAACCAGCTGACTAATTTAAAAGACTGACAACTAGTTTACTTAGGTAGCTGACTTAACTATTTAACTAGCTGATTTAACTGGCTGACTTAACTAGCTAGCTAGCTGACTTAACTACCTGAATTAAATAGTTATCTATTTGACTAGCTGAATAACTACTTGATTTAATAATTAGCTAACTAGTTAGGTAGCAGACTTAAGTAGCTGACTTAAATAGTTAGCTATCTAGTGAGCTAGCTGACTTAGCTAGCTAGCTAGTTAGCTAGCTGACTTAGGTAGTTGACTTAACTAGTTGTAAAACGAGATAGCTAGCTGACTTAATGAGTTGGTTAACAAGTTAGCTGTTTTAACTCGTTGTTAAACGAGTTAACTAGCTGTCTTAACTAGTTGGTTAACAAGTTGGCAAGGTGACTTAAATTTTTGGCTGACGTGTTGGCAGACTACTAAGCTCGTCTAACACGTTGGTTGACAACTCGGCCTACTTATTAGCTGACATAACAAGTCGGCCAAATTGTCAGCTGACTAGTTACCTTTGTTAACTAGCTGACTAACTAGTTGTCCCACTAGTTAGCATGGTTAACTTGTTGCTTGCTTGTTGGCCGACCAAACTAGTCTTCCACTAGTTGGCTGACTAGTTAGCTGACCTAACTTGTTGGCCGACTAGTTAGCTGAGCAAACTGTTCAGCTTACAAGTTGGTCTATTCGTCGGCCGATTGGTTAGCTGACTTACCTAATTGGCAGGCTAGTCGGCATACCTGTTAGGTGACTTAACTAGTCAGCCAGCGAGTGAGCCAACAGGTGAGTTGATTTATCTAGATGGCCTGTTAGTGAGCCAACTGGCCAGCTGATTTAACTAGTCGGCCGGTGAGTAAGCTAAATGATCAGTCAAATTTAGTTGGCTGGCGAGTGAGCCAACTGGTCAGAAGAATTAACAAGTCATCCAGCAAGTGAGTCGACAGTTGAGCCAACTTAATAAATTGACTGGTGAGTGAGCTGACTGGTGAGATGCCTTAACTAGTTGGCTGGCGAGTGAGCCAACTGGTGTGCTGACTTAACTAGTCAGCTTGCGAGCATGCGACTAGTTAGCTGTCATGTTCGCTTATGAGCATGCCGACAAGTTAGTTGACCTGTTTGCTGGTGAGCAAGCCAACTAATTTGCTGACTGGTAGGCAGGCAAGAGAGCCGACTAGTTAGCTGACCTGATGGAAAGTGAGCGAGCCTACTAATTAGCTTACCAGCTAGCTGATTTACTAGGCCACTAGATAGCTATGTAACTAGCTGATATTCTAACTGACTTAACTAGCTTGCTGGCTATTTAGCTGACATATCTAGCTAGCAAACAAGCTATCTAGCTCTCAAGCCAGCTGACCTAGCAAGCTAGTTAACTGGCTAGTTAGCTAGCTAACTGACTTAACTAGTTAGCTGACTAGTTAGCTGACTTGCTAGCTAACTTATCTAGATAGTTGGCTAGCTAGCTGCCTTAACTAGCTGATGAGATATTTGGCTGGATAGCAGGCTAGCCAGCTGACTTAATTAGCTAGCTACCTGCTTGACTAGATGACTAGTCAGATGGCTTAACTAGCAAGATACCTGGCTGGCTAGCTGGCTAGGCAGCTGGTTAGCTTGCTAGCAGGCTGGAAAGCTAGCTAGTTATCCTGTTTAAATAGCCAGCCGGCAGGCTAGACAGTTGAATAGCCAGCCAGCTTAACAAGCCAGCCCCTCTGTTGGTCAGCCAGCTAGCTAGTTGGTTTAACTAGCTGGATACCTACCTGACCAGCCTGCTAACCAGCTGACTTATCTTGCCAGACACCTAGCTAGCCAGCT
>NW_007153729.1:0-672 GCF_000164805.1 Carlito syrichta | reverse complement strand
CTGGCATATTGGCTCATTCGCTGGCAGACTAGTTAAGTCAGCTCATTGTTCGGCTCACTCACTGGCTGACTAGTTAAGTCTGACCCATCAGCTAACTCGCCAGCTGACTAAAGTCAGCTGACCAGTCAGCTCACTTGAAGGCTGACTAGTTAAATCAGGTGAGCATTCAGATCACTTGACAGAAGACAAGTTAAGTCAGCTGTCCAGTCGGCTCACTCATCGGCCGACTAATTAAGTCAACTCACCTGTCGACTCACATGCTGGCCGACTAGTTAAGTCAGCTAATCAATTGGCCAAATATACGGCCAACTAGTCAGCTGACTAGTTAGGTCAGCTAATTAATTGACTGAATAGTCGGCCGAATAATTAGGTTGGCATACTAGCCAGCCAACTAGATAACTGAGCTAACTAGTCAGCCAACTCATCAGTCAACTAGTTAACCAAGTTTGTTAAGCCAGCTAACAAGTCGGCCGAGTAGTCAGCCAAGGTGTTAAACCAGCTAACTATTCTGCTGACTCGTCAGCCAACAACTAAAGTCAGCTAGTTAAGTCAGCTGGCCAGTCAGCTGGCTAGCTAGGTAGGCATCTAGTTAAGTCAGCTAGTTAAGTCAGCTGGCTAGCTAGTAAAGTCAGTTACTTAAGTCAGTTGGCTAGCCAGCTGCCTAGCAGGGTA
>NW_007153728.1:0-485 GCF_000164805.1 Carlito syrichta | reverse complement strand
TTTCCACGGTTCCTCTATCAAAAATCTACATGACTTCTTACTAAGGGCTAAACAAGAATCTGCGTTTCAAAACAGGAATCAGGGAAAGAGAGTCCTCACATACAGGACACTACATGGTCTCCAACTAAGTACAAATAAAAAATCATTTTTGTTCACGCCCTCAATTCAGAAAATTCCCAGCTTGTCTGCTATGGGACAAACAAGAAACAGAACTTCGAGTTCCGCAAATGTTTCAGAGCATTTTAGCATTCGGATATTATGAATTGGTTATTTCAGGACTCCAGCAACATTCTTGTCCGCTTAAAAGTTGTAAATTGTATTGGGCACTCTAAGTCCCTTAGGTCTCCAGAACAACCAAGGCCAGATTCCAGGAAAAAAAGAATCTTCTTTCCATATTTGGATGTAACTTTGTTCTTAAGGTGAACCCTGCAATCCTTCCCCTTCCATGTTTCTTAATATTTTGAGAAGGGACAAGGGTTTTGCAC
>NW_007153727.1:0-826 GCF_000164805.1 Carlito syrichta | reverse complement strand
CAGCCTGCTAGCTAGGTAACTAACTGGTTATGTCAGCTAGTTAAGTCAGCTTGCTAACTAGTTAGGTCAGTGAGTTATGTCACCAGGCTAGCCAACTTCCTAGCTGAGTAGCTAGCTAGTTAAGTCAACTGGTTAGCCAGTTAGCTAGCCAGTTAAGTAACCTAGATAAGTCAGCTCACTAGACAGCTGGTTCTCTAGGTAGCTAGGTAGTTAACTCAGCTGACAAGACAATGGGCTATGTAGGTAGCTAGCTAGTTAAGTCAGCTGGCTATCCAGTTAGCTAGCTAGGTTGCTAGGCAGTTAGGTCAGCCTATTAGCCATCTGGCTAGCTACTTACATCACCTAGTTAAGTCAACTGGCTAGACAGCTGGCTAGCTACATAGCTAGATAGTTAAATCAGCTGTCTAGCCCACTGGCTAGCTAGTTAAGTCACCTAGTTAAATCAGCTGGCTATCCAGTGGGCTACTAGGTAGTTTTCTGCTTAAGTAAGCTATTGAGACAGCTGACCAGCTGGTTAAATCACCTAGTTAACTCAGCTGGCTAGACAGGTGGCTAGCTAGATAGCAAGCTAGTTAATTCAGCTGACTATCAAGTTGGCCAGCTGTTTAATTCAGCTAGGTATGTCAGCTGGCTAGCCAGCTGGCTAGCTATTTAGCAAGCTAGTTAAGTCAGTTGGCAAGACAACTGGCTTGCTAATTAAGTGAGCTAGTTAAATCAGCTAGCTAGCCAGCTAGCTAGCTAGGTAGGGAGCTAGTAAAGTCAGTTGGCTAGCCAGCTGGCTAAATAGTTAAGTCAGCTTGTTGAGTCAGCTGACTAACAAGCTTGC
>NW_007153726.1:0-761 GCF_000164805.1 Carlito syrichta | reverse complement strand
GCTGGCTAGCTTGTTAAGTCAGTTGTCTCTCCAGCTGGCTATCTAGTTAAAAAGCTTGTTACATCCAATGGGTAGACAGCTGGCTCGCTAGTTATTTCAGCTAGTTAAGTTACTTGGCTAGCTAGGTACCTAGCTAGTTAAGTCAGCTTGATATGTCAGCTAGCTAGCTAGTTAAGTCAGCTAGTTGAGTAAGCTAGCTATAGGATAGCTAGCTAGGTAGCTAGGTAGTTAAATCATCTAGATAAGTCAGCTGGCTAGCTAGGTAGCTAGCTAATTAAGTCAGCTAGTTAAGTCAGCTGGCTAGCTAGTTAAGTTAGTTAATTAAGTCAGCTGGGTAGCCAGCTGCCAAGCAGGATAGCCACCTTTATGTCAGCTGGTTAGCCAACTGGCTAGCTAGTTAAGTCACCTAGTTAAGTCAGTTCGCTGGCTAGCAGGTTAGCAGATTGTTAGGTAGCTAAGACAGCTGACAAGCCAGCGGGCTATGTATGTAGGTAGCTAGTTTTGCCAGCTGGCTAGCCTGATTGCTATCTAGTTAAGTCAGATAGTCAAGTCAGCTGGCTAGCTGGCTGGATAGCTAGGTGGTTGGCAAGTTAAGTCGACTGGCTAGCAGGCAGCTCAGGTAGGTGGCCAGCTGGTTAAGCTGGCTGGAAAGCCGGTTGACCAGCAGGGTGCCATGCTAGTTAAGCTGGAAGGCTATCCAACTGTACAGTCAGAATGCTGGCTATTAAAGCCAGCTGACTAGCCAGCTGGCCAGCCCTCTA
>NW_007153725.1:0-727 GCF_000164805.1 Carlito syrichta | reverse complement strand
TTAATAATTTTTAGACATTTATTCATGACTCAGTTTTTTAAATTAACAGACCCAAATATATTTAGCTTCTCTGTACCATATGAAAGCAAAATGTATATAAACTTAAACATATATATATATATATATTTATATTTTTTTTTTTTTTGAGTCAAAGTCTCACTCTGTCACCCAGGCTGGAGTGCAGTGGCAGTTCACGGCTGGCCCAGTGTCGACTTGTTGGGCTCCCACGAGCCTTCCACCTCAGCCTTCCAAGTAGCTGGAATTACAGGGGCGCGTTACCATGCCCCACTAATTTTTGATTTATTAATTTTTGATTTATTTTAGAGATTATTGTAGAGATTATTGAACCCATGGACTCAGGCAATCTCTTCACCTAGGCCTCCCAAAGTGCTGGGATTACAGACTGAGTCACCGAGCCCGGCCAAATATATGTTTAATAATTAGTGCTTCAATATTTTAACTTACTTAGATATGACTCAGACATTACTATTACTTAACATAACTTTAATATTTTTAAATTGCTGAAAAATATTTTTGGAACTGTGACAAGTTTATTTAGAGATTTTTATGTCATTTACTTTTACTTAATTTACTCACGCTTAACAATTTTGTTTGAATTGCTCTTTAAACAAAGCTAACCATTGAAGGAATTTAGGAAATACCCCAAATCATGTCACTTTGGTATATTATTGCTACCAATAGGTAAGCAGAGAGAGGCTTTTAAAGT
>NW_007153724.1:0-830 GCF_000164805.1 Carlito syrichta | reverse complement strand
GTCTATTAGCAATTCATTCACTGGCTTCTCCAGCTTTTGGACCATAATCAATTAGTTCATGATAAATTATTTATCATGAGCAGAGTCAGAGTCCTATGATTACTCTAACTTGGTGTTTAATTTCTTTTATGCAGAGACTTAATGATGGAAATGAATTATATTCCTTTCCAATACACCTGAAAGGATATCAAAAGAGAACAAACAAAGTATAAATCAGATGAAGAAAAAAGGCAGTATGACTTAAATAAATGGCTTATAAGAATGCAGTTTAGGTAATCATAAGATTTTTTAAAGCTATACCTTAGATTCTCAGGAAGATGGCAGTGGAGCCAACTGAACTAAGCAAGTCCCAGTGTAAGCGAGTGAGTGTATGGAAATTTTGCATCCAAGTGGGCATCTGAGTGGTTGACAGAGTAGGGACTCGGGAGCAAGTGGCCAGGGATCTCCTGGTGAAGCGGCTGGTGCTGCAACTGCTATGCTTGGTCTCTAACACCTCCCAGGGCACAGAAGCTGAGTGCCATTTTTAAAAAGTCCACAAAGCCCTTCCTGGGAAGAAGCTGCCAGGAGAGATTGCTAGTTCCAGCCAGGCTTACCCTGGAGTGGAGTCCTCCAATTGCAGCTAACATCCAGCCTGCACCTGGGTTCATCCCTCTCAGTTGTACCCCAGCCGTGTGGATCTGATGTTCAGAGGATTGCTGGGGAGGAGGGAGTTGGGTCAGCCCCAGACTCACCATTGACCTCTTTGGAGGTCTTCCTTGTCCTTTTCTGGCCACATCCTTTGTCCCACAGCTGAGTCAGGGTAGGGGGTGGGTCGCCTGAGACTCAGCACT
>NW_007153723.1:0-724 GCF_000164805.1 Carlito syrichta | reverse complement strand
GCGGCCATGCATTTCTTGTTCAAGAGTGTGACAGCTACTATTTGATTTTTAGAGTAGACTTGTTAGGATAAAATATATACACATACACTCATAGTTGCATAAATTTACGCTTGCTGTTTTTGTTTCCTTTTTGCTACATTATTCAAGTGTAATAGTTACTATACGATTTATGAAAGAATTAATGATGAGGTATTAGCTTAGTAGGATATAGCATAGTATTAAAGGTCAATTATTAGATTATATAAAAATTAAAGTTTAGACATATGAAACTCATGAATTATAGTAAAGTTTGGTAGTTTAAGAATAAGTTTTAACTGAGTTATAAGGCATTACGTTAAATTGTAATAGGATAATAGTATAACTAACAGCTAAGTCATTTAAGTAAACTTATAGATTATAGTATAGTGTTAAGTTGATAATATTAATAGTTAAAAATATTAGGAGTCAGTGAACTTGGATTGAACCTAGAGTTAACTTAGAAAACTTTTTTGTATTAATCAGGGTTTAGAACAAAGAGTATAATATGAATGATTCATTGAACATTATGGAAAACACTTTGAATGATTTGTATTGAAATTGTGCACCTGTGACCTTAATGTAAGCATGGCAGGCATCATGGAATTCGAATTGTTTGCTTGGAAATTGCAGATTTCGTGGTGGTCTTGTGATGCATAGTTTGTAAAGCACGGAATTGTACACCCCCAGTAAGTGATTATCACACTGC
>NW_007153722.1:0-1023 GCF_000164805.1 Carlito syrichta | reverse complement strand
GGTTTTGCAGTTGCCAAATATTTAGTACGAATTATTAAAATGTAACCAGGAATCATTGATTCCACGTCCCTAGGAAACATCTGCGAATCTGCATCTTCATATACAGAGTTTTGAAATCCATATAGACAGGGAAAATCAGGGCATCATGCTGAGAATGGAAAGGGAATCAGTTTATTGGAGTTCTCAATCGCCTTAATCTGCAAGGTCTCTTGATAAGGTTTAATCAGCAATCTGGGCTTCTATGTCACCACATTTTTAGGGTGTCTTTTGAAAAGGGAACCAGAAATCTTGGGTTCCAATTCCACAAAGCCTTTTCGTTAGTCTTTCTCATGATATGCAATCAACTGGAATTCTATGTCAACAGGAAATGTCTCGGGTCTTGCTGAGAATGAAGCAGGAATTTCAGTAATGGGAGTCCTCATATGCAGAACACTACACGACCTATTGCTATGGATGAATTAGGAATCTTGGTTACACGAGTCCTCCATCCCAAAACCTACAGAGCGTCTTGCTAGGAGAAAACCACCAATCAGGTTTTGGGAGCAGGAATATGGATAATAGGAGTCCTCATATGCAGGAAACTGCACTGTCTATTACTAAAGAAGAATAAGGAATCTGGTTTAAACGTGTCCACAATCCCCAAAAAAACTTCAGGGTGTCTTGCTAAGGGCTAAACACGTTTTGGGTTTTTGAAGTATAATCTAGGGAAATGAAATCCTCATATACAGACAACTGCACGGACTTTTCCTAAGAAAGTATAAGGAATCTGGGTGACATGTGTTCTCAATCCACAAAAAACTACACGGCGTCTTCCTAAGGTATATAAAAGCATCAGGGTTTGGCGCATGTATATGGGAAAGGGAGTAGTCATATATAGGCACATGCATGGCTGTGTCTAAAAATAAGGAATCTGGCTTAAACGATTCCTCAGTCCTGACAATCTACAGGGCATCTTGCTGACGGCTAAAGAAGAATAAGGGATTAGAGGCATGAATATGGGCAACAGCATTCCTCATATACAGG
>NW_007153721.1:0-967 GCF_000164805.1 Carlito syrichta | reverse complement strand
CACTCTTATTTATTGTGTCATGAGCCTGGGTTTACAAAGCCTTTGCAGTTTTGTCTATTTCTAACTTCTCTCTGCTAGTTACATACAACAAAACCTCTGAAGCAGAAGCAAAAAGAAAGAATAAGTTGTTAAAACTGTGAAGTTTTGTAAGAGAATATGAGGGCCCTCCAAATGGCAAATCACATTAATAGTTTCAGAAAACAAAACTAGGACATAAGGCTAGGGTTTATTCCTCCTTTCTCGGTTACACTTGATGTTTTTGTGGAAACAGGCTTTGCTCCTGATTTTTATTATCCATCATGAAAAATGTTTCCCCTCACTCCCCCCCGCCAAATTTCACTCCTTGTGAGTTTTCAAGTGGTTAAACATACTTGGCAGTGTCCTCCAAGAAAAAAAGGCACAAGGAGGACACTGACATCTTAGTGACACTCAGGAAAGGGCAGGACTATGACTGGCCTGCATATCATAAAATCCCTTTAACAGGGACAGAGCCTTTTCTCTGTCTTTTCCTTGCCTCTTGGAAGGGTATTAGGTCAGGGAAAACAGATGAATGGCTGTGATTTCCATGACCCTTGAATCACCTGGGAAGAGTGGACCCAGCTGATTTTAGTAGTTGAATATTTTCTATTTGCATGAGAATGTTCTCCTGCCTGGACGTTTTTTCTCTTTACTTCCATATGTCATTGACCTGGTCTTTCTCTTCTTCCTCAGTTTCCTCCCTCTACTGTTGTTTTTCTTTCTCAGCCAGTTCAAGACAAGATGAAATGTGTGACAGGTGAATCCATCCCTGATCCCATGTTCTACATGATTCTGAAGTTCCTTCACACTCGAAAAAACTCGACAGCAGGCGATACACCTGAATCCGCTCTCCATACTCACAAGCCATTCACGCGTATTAGCCCTGGGACAATCCTCCATATCTTCTGCCGCTTCTTTTCCTCAACCTCTTCCAGTTCCTCTTGAATGT
>NW_007153720.1:0-4967 GCF_000164805.1 Carlito syrichta | reverse complement strand
TTGTAAGATGCCATGTAGATTTTTTGATAGAGGAAACGTGGGAAACAGATTTCTCTTTTTTCTTAGCCAGAGGACATGTAGTTCCCTACATATGAGGACTGCTATTACCCACATTCATGTCTCGAATCCAGATTCTTCTTTAGCTGTCAGCATGATGTCCTGTAGATTGTCAGGACTGAGGACTCATATAACGCAGATTCCTTATTTCTGCAACAGTGGTGTATATGAGTACTCCCTTTCCCAGATACATGGACTGAGGACTACTATAAACCCGATTCTTTTTCTTCCTTGGCAAGGGGTGGTGTATTTTCCTGTATATTAGGACTCTCATAATATAGATCCTGTTTCGAAAATCTGATTCTTTTTTAGCCCATTCTTAGATTCCATGTGGATTTTTGGGATTGAGGACTCGTGTAAACCTGATTCCTTATACTTTCTTAGCAAAAGGTCATGTAGTTGCCTGTATATAAGGACTCCATTTCCCCAGATTCGTGCTTAAATTATGCTTAAAATCCTGATGCTTGTTTAGACCTAAGGAAGGCGCCGTGTAATGTTTTGGTGATTGAGCACACATGTCACCCAGATTCCTTATTCTTTCTTCGGAAACGTCCGTGCAGTTGCCTGTATATTAGTATTTCATTTCACTAAATTATGCTTCAAAAACCGAAATTCGTATGTAGCCCTTAGCACGACACACTGAAATTTCTTTGGGGATTGAGGACACGTGTAAACCAGATTCCTTATTCTTCCTAAGCAGTAGACAGTGCAGTTTCCTGTATATGAGGACTCCCATTATCCAGATTCCTACGCCCAAAACCTGATAAGTGGTTATCTCTTAGCCTGAGGTTCTGTAGCTTTTTGGGATGGAGGACTCGTGTAACCAAGATTCCTTATTCTTCCATTGCAATAGGTCCTGTAGTGTTCTGTATATGACGACTCCCATTACAGCATTTCATGCTTCATTCTCAGCAAGATGCCGAGGCATTTCCTGGTGACCTAGAATTCCAGTAGATTGCCTATCAAGAGAAATACAACCAAAACTTTCTTGTCGAATTCGAACCCAAGATTCCTGGTTCCATTTTCAAAGGACACCCTAAAAATGTGGCAAAATAGAAGCCCGGATTGCTGATTAAACCTTATCAAGAGACTTTGTAGATTTAGGCGATTGAGAACTCCAAGAACAGGATTCCCTTTCCGTTCTCAGCAAGATGCCCTGATTTTCCCTGTCTATGTGGATTCCAAAACTCTGTATACAAAACTGCAGATGCCAAGATATTTTCTAGGGACGTGTACTCCATGATTCCTGATACATTTAATAATTCGAACTAAAAATTTGGCAACTGCTAAACCCTCGGTCCCTCTCCAAATAAAAGTACAAATGGAAATTTAAGGATTACCAAGTTCATCTTAAGACCAGTGTTACATCCAAATATGGCAAGAAGATACGTTTCTTCCGGGAATTTGGCCTTAATTGTCCCGAGTAACCTTAGGAACTTTTACTACCAGACACTCGTTTACAATTCTCAAGAGGACCAGAATGTTGCTGGAGTCCTAAAAACACTGATTCATAATACCCACAAGCCAAATATCTCCGAAACATGAGACGAGCTCAACGCCCTGATTCTTGTTTGTCCCGTAGCAAGACACCCTGAGAATTTTTCGGATTGGGGACTAGTGTATCACAGATTCCTTATTCTTCCTTATCGAGGGGCCATGTAGTGTCCTGTATATGAGGACTCCCTTTCCCGAGATACCTGTTTGGAAATCCTGATTCTTGGTTAGCCCTTACCAATATGTCAGGTAGATATTGTGATGGAGGAACCATGTAATACAGGTTTCTTATTCCTCTTTAGCAAGAGATCGTGTAGATTCTGTCCATGAGGACTGCTATTACCTATGTTGCAGCTTCTAAACCCTCATTATGTTTAGCGCACAGCTGATGGCCTGTTGATTTTTAGCACTGGGGACTGCTAAAACCCCAATTTTTTTTCTTCCTTGGCAAGGGGCTGTGTATTTTCCTGTATATAAGGACTCTCATTACATAGATCCTGTTTCAAAATTCTGATTCTTTTTAGCCCTTTCCATGATGCCCTGTAGATTTTTGGGATTGAGGACTCTTGTAACCCAGATTCCTTATTCTTTCTTAGAAAAAGGTCATGTAGTTGCCTGTATATAAGGACTCCATTCCCCCAGATTTATGTTTAAAACACCCTGATTCGTGTTTAGCCCATAGCAAGACGACCTGAAGCTCTTTATGGATTGAGGACACGAGTCACGTACACTCCTTATTCTTACTTAGCAATAGGCAGTGGAGTTTCCTGCATCTGAGGACTCCCATTACCCAGATTTCAAATTCAAAAACCTGATTCGTGCTTACCTCTGAGGAAGACGGCCTGTAGTTTTTGAGAATGAGGACTCATGTAACCAATATTCCTTATATTTACTTAGCAGTATGACGTGTAGTTTCCTGTATATGATGACTCCCATTACCCAGCTTCCCTCGTCACTATGCAGGATGCCGAGACAGTTCCTGGTGACCGAGAATTCCAGTTGTTTAGATATCAATAAAAAGATTCCCATCATGTTCTTTGGGAACTTAAATCCTAGATTCCTGGCTCCCCTTACAAGACCTCCCCAAAACGTGGAATCTTCAATACCCAACATCACAATTCCAACCTGCCTGCCCACAAGAATTTTCTGTAGATGGGGTGAATTGAATCGAGGGATTTTTTACCAATATGTCTTTTGATTCTGGGGAACATGATTATGGTCGCAGATGGTCGTAGGACACTAAATGATTTGTAGGAATTGATCCTTGATTACAAATAACAAGAGGACCAGAAAGTTCCTGATGATCTGTACTGACACATTTAGGGTATAAACGGAATAAGTAGGTCTGAACAATGTAGGGACCCAGAAGCCCAGATTGCTGATTAAACCTTATCAAGAGGCCCTGGAGATTCTGACTAATGAGAACTCCTAAAACCGTATATTCTTTTCGTTCTCAGCAAGATGCCCTGATTTTCCCTGTCGATGTGGATTCCAAACTCTGTATACAAAAAGACAGATGCCCAGAAGTTTCCTAGGGACGTGGAATCCATGATTCCTTGTTACCTTTAAAAATACATACTAAACATTTGGCAACTGCAAAACCCTTGACCCTTCTCAAAATAAAAAGAGACATGGAAGGGGAAGGATTACAGGGTTCACCTTATGACCAGAGGTACATCCAAATATGGCAAGAAGATTCTTTTTGTCCTGGAATCTGGCTTTAGTTGTTCAGAGGAACTTAACGGACTTGGAGTGCCCAACTTTCCAACTTTCAAGAGGACCAGAAGGTTGCAGGAGTCCTGAAATATACCTATTCTTAATATCCGCATGCTAAATTGTTCCAAAACTTTTGTGGTGCTCGAAGCCCTGTTTCTTGTTTGTCCCATAGCGGACACCCTGGGAATTTTTTGGACTGAGGACTCGTACAACCAAGATCCTTTTTCATCCTTTGTTGGAGGCCGTATAGTGTCCTGTGTTTGAGGTCTCTCTTTCCCTGGATTCCTGTTTCGAAACCCTGATTCTTGTTTACCCTTAGTAAGACACCATGTAGATTTTTTGATAGAGGAACCGTGTAAACAGATTTCTTCTTTTTTTCTTAGCATGTACCCACATTCATGCCTCGAATCTCTGATTGTTCTTTAGCCGTCAGCAAGAGGCCCTGTAGATTTTCAGGACTGAGGACTCGTATAACCCAGATTCCTTACTTTTTGCAACAGCTGTGCAGTTGCCTGTATATGTGTACGCCCTTTCCCAGACACATGCGTCATAACCCTGATGCTTGTTTAAACCTTAGGAAGACGCCATGTAATTTTTTAGGTATTGAGAACACATGTCACCCAGATTCCTTATTCTTTCTTAGGTAAAGTCCGTGAAGTTGCCTGTATATGGGGATTTCATTTTTCTAGATTACGCTTCAGAAACCCAAATTCGTGTTTATCCTTTAGCAAGAACCCTTGTAGTTTTATTGGAATTGAGTACACGTGTAAACTAGATTACTTATTCTTCCTTAGCAATAGACAGTGCAGTTTCCTGTATATGAGGACTCCAATTATCCAGATTTCTACTCCCAAAACCTGATTGGTGGTTATCTCTTAGCAATACGTTCTGCAGCATTTTGGGATGGAGGACTTGTGTAACCAAGATTCCTTATTTTTCCGTAGCAACAGGTCGTGTATTGTTCTGTATATGATGAATCCCATAACTGAAATTCCTGCTTCATTTTCCGCAATACGCCGAGACATTTCTGGTGAACTAGGATTCCAGTTACTTGGATATCAAGAGAAAGACTCCCATAAAATTCTTCTGGAATTGGAATCCAAGATTCCTAGTTTCCTTTTCAAAAGACACACTAAAAATCTGGAGATCTAGAAGCCCAGAATTCTGATTAAATCTTGTCAAGACACCTGTAAATTTAGGTGATTTAGAACTCCAAGAACCGGATTCCCTTTCCGTTCTCAGCAAGGTGCCCTGATTTTCCCTGTCTATGTGGATTCCAAGTTTCTGTATACAAAAATGCAGATGTTCAGATGTCTCCTAGGTTGGTGGAATCCACGATTCCTGGTTACATTTTAATAAGTTGTACTATATATTTGGCAACTGCAAAACTCTCGGCCACTCTCCAAATAAAAGTAGAAACGGAAATTTAAGGATCACCAAGTTCAGCTTTAGACCAGATTTACATCCAAACATGGCAAGAAGATACTTTTGTTCCGGGAATCTGGCCTTAGTTGTTCCAAGGACCCTAGTGGACTTGTACTACCAGATACCCGTTTACAACTCTCAAGAGGACCAGAATGTTGCTGGATTCCTGACAAGTCTGATTCATAATACTCACAATCCAAATATCTCTGAAACATGAGATGAGCTTAAAGCCCCGAATCTTGTTTATCCCATAGCAAGACACCCTGAGTATTTTG
>NW_007153719.1:5445-6092 GCF_000164805.1 Carlito syrichta | reverse complement strand
GCATCTTGCTGAGAACGAAAGGAAATCCGGTTCTAGGAGTTCTCATTAACCGAAAACTCCAGGGCCTCTTGATAAGGTATAATCAGCAATCTGGGCTTCTGGGTCCCTACATTTTTTAGAGCTATTTGCTCCGTGGATACGCTAAATCTGTCATTACAGATCCACAGGAACTTTCTGGTCCTCTTGTTCATTGTAATCAAGGATCTGGCCCTACAAATCCTTTTGTGTCCTAGGAACATCTACAACCACAATCATGTTCCCCAGAATCAAATTGCATATTGGTTAAAAATCCCTCGATTCAGGTGACCTCAAACTACAGAAAATTCTTGTGGGTGGGCAGGTTGGAATTTGGATGTTGGGTTTTGAAGAGTCCACATTTTGGGGAGGTCTTGTGAAGGGGAACCAGAATCTTGGATTCCAGTTCCCAAAGAACATTATGGGCGTCTTTCTCTTGATAGCCAAACAACTGAAATTCTCGGTCACCAAGAACTGTCTCAGCATCCTGCAGAGTGATGAGGGAAGCTGGGTAATGGGAGTCATCATATACAGGAAACTACACGTCATAGTGCTAAGATAGTATAAGGAATCGTGGTTACATGAGTCCTCATTCTCAAAAACTACAGGCTGTTTTCCTAAGAGGTAACCAC
>NW_007153719.1:0-4085 GCF_000164805.1 Carlito syrichta | reverse complement strand
CTGTCTATTGTTAAGGAAGAATAAGAAATCTGGTTTATAAGTGTCCTCAATCCCCCAAGAAACTTCATGGTGTCTTGCTAAGGGCTAAACCCGAATTTGGTTTTATGAAGTATAATCTAGGTAAATGAAATTCTCATATACAGGCAACTGCACGGACTTTTCCTAAGAAAGAATGAGGTATCTGGGGGACAAGTGTTCTGCCTAAGGTCTAAACAAGAATCAGGGTTTCAAAACATGTATGTGGGAAAGGGAGTACTCATGTATAGGCTACTGCATGGCTGTTGCTAAAAATAAGGTATCTGTGATATATGAGTCCTCAGTCCTGAAAATCTACAGGGCATCTTCTTGAGGGGTAAAGAAGAATCAGGAATTCGAGGCATGAATGTGGGTAATAGCAGTCCTCATATACAGCAAACTACATGGTCACTTGCTAAGAAAAAAGAAGAAATCTGTTTTACACGGTTCCTCTATCAAAAAATCTACATGGTGTCTTACTAAGGGTAAACAAGAATAAGGGTTTTGAAACAGGAATCCAGGGAAAGAGAGTCCTCAAACACAGGACACTATACGGCCTCCAACAAAGGACGAAAAAGGATCTTGGTTGTACGAGTCCTCAGTCCAAAAAATTCCCAGGGTGTCCGCTATGGGACAAACAAGAAACAGGGCTTCGAGCACCCCAAAAGTTTCAGAACAATTTAGCATGCGGATATTAAGAATAGGTATATTTCAGGACTCCTGCAACCTTCTGGTCCTCTTGAAAGTTGGAAACGGGTATTGGGCACTCCAAGTCCGTTAAGTTCCTCTGAACAACTAATGCCAGATTCCAGGACAAAAAGAATCTTCTTGCCATATTTGGATGTACCTCTGGTCATAAGGTGAACCCTGTAATCCTTCCCCTTCCATGTCTCTTTTTATTTTGAGAGGGGTCAAGGGTTTGCCGTTGCCAAATGTTTAGTATGTATTTTTAAAGGTAACAAGGAATCATGGATTCCACGTCCCTAGGAAACTTCTGGGCATCTGTCTTTTTGTATACAGAGTTTGGAATCCACATCGACAGGGAAAATCAGGGCATCTTGCTGAGAACGAAAAGAATATACGGTTTTAGGAGTTCTCATTAGTCAGAATCTCCAGGGCCTCTTGATAAGGTTTAATCAGCAATCTGGGCTTCTGGGTCCCTACATTGTTCAGACCTACTTATTCCGTTTATACCCTAAATGTGTCAGTACAGATCCTCAGGAACTTTCTGGTCATCTTGTTATTTGTAATCAAGGATCAGGTCCTACAAATCCTTTAGTGTCCTAGGACCATCTGCGACCATAATCATGTTCCCCAGAATCAAAAGACATATTGGTAAAAAATCCCTCGATTCAATTCACCCCATCTACAGAAAATTCTTGTGGGCAGGCAGGTTGGAATTGTGATGTTGGGTATTGAAGATTCCACGTTTTGGGGAGGTCTTGTAAGGGGAGCCAGGAATCTAGGATTTAAGTTCCCAAAGAACATGATGGGAATCTTTTTATTGATATCTAAACAACTGGAATTCTCGGTCACCAGGAACTGTCTCGGCATCCTGCATAGTGACGAGGGAAGCTGGGTAATGGGAGTCATCATATACAGGAAACTACAGTCATACTGCTAAGTAAATATAAGGAATATTGGTTACATGAGTCCTCATTCTCAAAAACTACAGGCCGTCTTCCTCAGAGGTAAGCACGAATCAGGTTTTTGAATTTGAAATCTGGGTAATGGGAGTCCTCAGATGCAGGAAACTCCACTGCCTATTGCTAAGTAAGAATAAGGAGTGTACGTGACTCGTGTCCTCAATCCATAAAGAGCTTCAGGTCGTCTTGCTATGGGCTAAACACGAATCAGGGTGTTTTAAACATAAATCTGGGGGAATGGAGTCCTTATATACAGGCAACTACATGACCTTTTTCTAAGAAAGAATAAGGAATCTGGGTTACAAGAGTCCTCAATCCCAAAAATCTACAGGGCATCATGGAAAGGGCTAAAAAGAATCAGAATTTTGAAACAGGATCTATGTAATGAGAGTCCTTATATACAGGAAAATACACAGCCCCTTGCCAAGGAAGAAAAAAAATTGGGGTTTTAGCAGTCCCCAGTGCTAAAAATCAACAGGCCCATCAGCTGTGCGCTAAACATAATGGGGTTTAGAACATGCAACATAGGTAATAGCAGTCCTCATGGACAGAATCTACACGATCTCTTGCTAAAGAGGAATAAGAAACCTGTATTACATGGTTCCTCCATCACAATATCTACCTCACATATTGGTAAGGGCTAACCAAGAATCAGGATTTCCAAACAGGTATCTCGGGAAAGGGAGTCCTCATATACAGGACACTACATGGCCCCTCGATAAGGAAGAATAAGGAATCTGTGATACACTAGTCCCCAATCCGAAAAATTCTCAGGGTGTCTTGCTACGGGATAAACAAGAATCAGGGCGTTGAGCTCGTCTCATGTTTCGGAGATATTTGGCTTGTGGGTATTATGAATCAGTGTTTTTAGGACTCCAGCAACATTCTGGTCCTCTTGAGAATTGTAAACGAGTGTCTGGTAGTAAAAGTTCTTAAGGTTACTCGGGACAATTAAGGCCAAATTCCCAGAAGAAACGTATCTTCTTGCCATATTTGGATGTAACACTGGTCTTAAGATGAACTTGGTAATCCTTAAATTTCCATTTGTACTTTTATTTGGAGAGGGACCGAGGGTTTAGCAGTTGTCAAATTTTTAGTTCGAATTATTAAAATGTAACCAGGAATCATGGAGTCCACGTCCCTAGAAAATATCTTGGCATCTGCAGTTTTGTATGCAGAGTTTTGGAATCCACATAGACAGGGAAAATCAGGGCATCTTGCTGAGAACGGAAAGGGAATCCTGTTCTTGGAGTTCTCAATCGCCTAAATCTACAAAGTCTCTTGATAAGGTTTAATCAGCAATCCGGGCTTCTATTTTGCCACATTTTTAGGGTGTCCTTTGAAAATGGAACCAGGAATCTTGGGTTCGAATTCGACAAGAAAGTTTTGGTTGTATTTCTCTTGATAGGCAATCTACTGGAATTCTAGGTCACCAGGAAATGCCTCGGCATCTTGCTGAGAATGAAGCATGAAATGCTGTAATGGGAGTCATCATATACAGAACACTACAGGACCTATTGCAATGGAAGAATAAGGAATCTTGGTTACACGAGTCCTCCATCCCAAAAAGCTACAGAACCTCATGCTAAGAGATAACCACTTATCAGGTTTTGGGCGTAGGAATCTGGATAATGGGAGTCCTCATATACAGGAAACTGCACTGTCTACTGCTTAGGAAGAATAAGGAATCTGGTTTACACGTGTCCTCAATCCCCAAAGAAATTTCAGTGTGTCGTGCTAAGGGCTACATACGAATTTCGGTTTTTGAAGCATAATTTAGTGAAATGAAATACTAATATACAGGCAACTGCACGGACGTTTCCGAAGAAAGAATAAGGAATCTGGGTGACATGTGTTCTCAATCACCAAAACATTACACGGCGCCTTCCTTAGGTCTAAACAAGCATCAGGATTTTAAGCATAATTTAAGCACGAATCTGGGGAAATGGAGTCCTTATATACAGGCAACTACATGACCTTTTGCTAAGAAAGTATAAGGAATCAGGTTTACACGAGTCCTCAATCCCAAAAATCCACATGGAATCTAAGAATGGGCTAAAAAAGAATCAGATTTTCGAAACAGGATCTATATTATGAGAGTCCTAATATACAGGAAAATACACCACCCCTTGCCAAGGAAGAAAAAGAATCGGGTTTATAGTAGTCCTCAGTCCATGTATCTGGGAAAGGGAGTACTCATATACACCACTGTTGCAGAAATAAGGAATCTGCGTTATATGAGTCCTCAGTCCTGACAATCTACAGGACATCATGCTGACAGCTAAAGAAGAATCTGGATTCGAGACATGAATGTGGGTAATAGCAGTCCTCATATGTAGGGAACTACATGTCCTCTGGCTAAGAAAAAAGAGAAATCTGTTTCCCACGTTTCCTCTATCAAAAAATCTACATGGCATCTTACAA
>NW_007153718.1:0-1052 GCF_000164805.1 Carlito syrichta | reverse complement strand
GGTAGTCTTTTAATATACAACTTTTAATCATCAAAGCAGGCTGTTAGGAGGGGTCTGACGTGTTTACTCTAAACCGTATGAACTAAATCTTAACTTTAGTCTGTTTTCCAGAAACTCTACTCATATTCTCAAGATTAAGTGCTATTGAGCTTGAGAGACAGGCTTTGTATTTTCAGAGGACTTGATTTTTCAACTTGATGGGACACAATTTCATGGGGGGGTCTCAGAAAATATCTGCCCTATTTTTTAAGGAGATTTTATGTTCTGTTCTATCTAGGTAATTTTGCTTCTTACGGCCACAGAGTCCTGTTGGAGCTTTTTTATAGCACAACCAAATAATATTTGAGCACTTTCTTGTGTTTAGAAACTTTCTGATTTTTTTAGTATTATTTAGGACACTTTGAGCAGTTTTTCTTTAAAGATTTGAACATTGATTTAGCTAAGATCAAAGTCAATTTTACAGAATTTTCAACTATCTAAATTTTTATGCTAAGGAGAAACCAAAACAATAACTTCTTTGTAAATCTCCAAGTTATTTTGTTTTATACATACTGGGCCCCAAATTGTCTGTTTTTGTGTGCCACATTTTAAATGCCTGTTGACTAAAAAATATCAGATTTATCCAAGTCTTTCTTGCAGACTACAGCATCGTGGTTTAGGTAGAAAATGTGCTTGGTAATTCAATGGAAATACACTTTGAAAAATAAAATTTTTTTTTAAACATCAGGTGAATGTGATCTTATATTTTCTTCAAGAGTGTAGGGGAGACTTTCCTCTAAGGATGATATATCTGTAACATTTAACCAGAATTAAGTAGCCGAAACTACAGAGAGTACCAAAAATTGTACACAAAATTTAAGAAATGAAAAGGCTATATTAAATTGTAATACTTTACAATGCTGTAAAATTATTAAGATTTATTATGGATTTTGTCTTCTAAATAGCACTTAAGTACACAGTTGCTCAAGGTTTAGATATCTAAGGATGATATACATATAAAATCTCAACAAGTTTGATTTCTGCAGAATGAAACATTCACCATTTATGGGACA
>NW_007153717.1:0-861 GCF_000164805.1 Carlito syrichta | reverse complement strand
TTTTCCCATAACTGGAACTTTGAACAGTTACAGGTTATGTTTAAGACAGAAAACTAAAAACTAACAATGGCTGTGCTATGTCCACAAGCCGATTACATATTTATTGGGTTATACCATGCTTTTAACCCAAGTTTATGGTATACTCTATTATGGTCCTCTCAGTACATCACCAGTAGATATTCAATTTTCAAATGATTACTTACAACATTCTTGAAGTAGGCTAGTGGAATAAAAGAAATACTGAACATTGACTTTTTCCTTTCCCTACTTTTACCTCTTTAATGTGAGATATCAAGAAATAGTCCCTGGGTCTCTACAAATCAAATTTCTATTTTTCTTCTGCTTTCTCTCATTCTCACTTTTCCATAATTTCCTTCTGTTGCCTTGTTGAACTTTTTAAAAAATAATTTTTTGGTGTGACTTTATCATGTATCTCTCAGATTTTTCTTTCTCTGTCATTTATCTCAGATTATAATCATTCCTTCTTCTGTATCTTTTATATGCAGATGCTCTTAGAACTTTACTTTTAAATAATTTAGCACAAGCTGGGCTTGGTGGCTCAGCCTGTAATCCCGCACCTTTGGGAGGCTGAGGTGAGTGGATTTTCTGAGCCCACGGGTTCGAGACTCACCCGGGCAGCTTGGCGATACCTCATCTCCACAATAAATCAAAAATCAGCTGGGCGCAGTAGGGTGTGCCTATAGTTCCAGCTACTTGGAAACCTGAGGTGGAAGGATCGCCGGAGCCCAGCAGGTGGAGGCTGCGGTGGCAGGGAGTGGCCACTGCACTCCAGTCTGGGTGAGAGAGTGAGACTCCAACTCAAATAATAATAATAATAATAATAATAATAATAATAAGAAT
>NW_007153716.1:0-772 GCF_000164805.1 Carlito syrichta | reverse complement strand
CTATTATGGTCCTCTCAGTACATCACCAGTAGATATTCAATTTTCAAATGATTACTCACAACATTCTTGAAGTAGGCTAGTGGAATGAAAGAAATACTGAACATTGACTTTTTCCTTTCCCTACTTTTACCTCTTTAATGTGAGATATCAATAAATAGTCCCTGGGTCTCTACAAATCAAATTTCTATTTTTCTTCTGCTTTCTCTCATTCTCACTTTTCCATAATTTCCTTCTGTTGCCTTGTTGAACTTTTTAAAAAATAATTTTTTGGTGTGACTTTATCATGTATCTCTCAGATTTTTCTTTCTCTGTCATTTATCTCAAATTATAATCATTCCTTCTTCTGTATCTTTTATATGCAGATGCTCTTAGAACTTTACTTTTAAATAATTTAGCACAAGCTGGGCTTGGTGGCTCAGCCTGTAATCCCGCACCTTTGGGAGGCTGAGGTGAGTGGATTTTCTGAGCCCACGGGTTCGAGACTCACGCGGGCAGCTTGGCGATACCTCATCTCCACAATAAATCAAAAATCAGCTGGGCGCAGTAGCGTGTGCCTATAGTTCCAGCTACTTGGAAACCTGAGGTGGAAGGATCGCCGGGCCCAGCATGTGGAGGCTGCGGTGGCAGGGAGTGGCCACTGCACTCCAGTCTGGGTGAGAGAGTGAGACTCCAACTCAAATAATAATAATAATAATAATAATAATAATTTAGCACAATATCTGTCAATGCACTCAGTTCACTCACTGGGATTGCATTTTTCATAGATGCTAAA
>NW_007153715.1:0-847 GCF_000164805.1 Carlito syrichta | reverse complement strand
GATTATAATCATTCCTTCTTCTGTATCTTTATATGCAGATGCTCTTAGGACTTTACTTTTAAATAATTTAGCACAAGCTGGGCTTGGTGGCTCAGCCTGTAATCCCGCACCTTTGGGAGGCTGAGGTGAGTGGATTTTCTGAGCCCACGGGTTCGAGACTCACCCGGGCAGCTTGGCGATACCTCATCTCCACAATAAATCAAAAATCAGCTGGGCGCAGTAGCGTGTGCCTATAGTTCCAGCTACTTGGAAACCTGAGGTGGAAGGATCGCCGGAGCCCAGCAGGTGGAGGCTGCGGTGGCAGGGAGTGGCCACTGCACTCCAGTCTGGGTGAGAGAGTGAGACTCCAACTCAAATAATAATAATAATAATAATAATAATAATAATAATAATAATTTAGCACAATATCTGTCAAATGCACTCAGTTCACTCACTGGGATTGCATTTTTCATAGATGCTAAGTAAGGTTCTAAAATCAGTCATCATATAAAAAGAAAATCACATAGAGTCAATGTTGTGCATGAATATAAATTAAATTTTTTGTAGAATATCATCTTCATAACTTTGTATGTACCATATTGTCTCTGAATAATTCTAACAGAAAATTTTTTCTTCAAGATAATAGCAGAGACACTTTCTTCAGGTAATTCCAGATAAGCTAGTTGTATGTCTTATAGGTCATGTGATATTAAATTATTTTTGTCTGGTATAGAATTTAATTCAAATCAATTAAATACTTATATAATGTAACTCTCTCTGTAGCTGTCAAGGAAGCATCTTCCTTGCTTTTCCTAGTTTCTTGTGCTCCCAGCAGCCTTTGAGGTTCTTAGGTTTACAGCTGCTTCAG
>NW_007153714.1:0-846 GCF_000164805.1 Carlito syrichta | reverse complement strand
CCTAGTACAACTTAATATTTGTGCAGCCAGAGCTTGGAGAGCACTTCTGCTAGTGCTAAACCAAGCTACCCCCTAGGAGAAATTAAGCAAAAATCTGATGAAAATTATGAGGATTTTGTCTCTCGATTACAAACGGCTGTACATAGAATAACCATCAATGAGGTAGCAGCCGACATTTTGGTAAAACAATTGGCTTTTGAAAATGCTAATGGAACCTGTCAGGCTCTTATAAGACCTGTCAGGAAAACAGGGCACTTGAATGACTACATCAGAATGTGTGCTGATGTCAACCCTGCTTATATACACGGTGTGGAAATAGCCGCGGCTCTTAGAGGAGAAACTTATACACAGTTTGTGCAAGGGATCCAGAGTGGAACTAATAAGCCTAAGAACAAAACTGTCTTAACCTTCTACAACTGCGGGCAGCCTGGCCATATCAGTAAAAAATGCCTGTCTAAACAAGAGCCTCAAGCTGTTCTGACACTGCCATCTTCTGGAGGCTCTCGGCCAAAGTCTTTATGTTCCAGATGCCTAAAGGGCTTCCATTGGGCTAAGGATTGCAATCTAAATTTCATAAAAATGGCACTCTATTAATGGAAGGACAGCCTACAGTTCCTGAGCCGGGAAACGAATTGAGGGGCCAGCCCCAGCCCCAAGTAACAACAGGGGCAGCTTCCACTCTGAATCCATTCATTCCTTTTGTTCCATCTCAGAGCTCATCAGAGCAACCCCAGGGAGCGCAGACTGGACCTCTGTTCCTCCGCCTTCACAATATTAACCCCAGACATTTCAGTTACCCCAATTCCAACAGAGGTAAAAGGCCCCCTCCCTGATGGGATAGTGGGG
>NW_007153713.1:0-19107 GCF_000164805.1 Carlito syrichta | reverse complement strand
GTAATCCTGACGTTAGGGCTTACATACAAAAAACCCGAGAAGATTACTTTTGCCCTGAAATCTGGCATTAGAGATTACGAATACCTACATATACTTTAGTGCCAGATTCTCGTTCACAATATCAAGATGACCAGAAAGTCGCTGGAGTCATGGAATGACTGATTCATAACATCCACATACCAAATAGCTCTGAACCACGTGGGGAGATCGAAGCCCTAATTCTTGTTTAGCCCTTACCAAGACGCACTTGTTTAGATTTTTGGGATTGAGGTCTCGTGTATCCCAGATTCTTTATACTTCCATAGAAAGAGGCTGTATAGTTTCCTGTATATTTGGACTCCCATTCCCCAGATTACTTGTTCAACACCCTGATCCTTGTTTAGCCCTTAGCATGATGCCCTGTAGAGTTTTGGGACTGAGGACTCCTGTAAGCCAGATTCCTTATTCTTCCTTAGCAAGAAGATGTGTAGTTTCCTGTATATAAGGACTCCCATTACCCAGATTCCAGCTTCAAAACCTGTTTCTTGTTTAGCCCTTAGAATGATGCTCTGTAGATTTTTGGGACTGAGGTCTCGTGTAACCTAGATTCCTTATTCTTCCTTCACAAGAGGCCGTGTATATTCGTGTATAAGAGGACTCCCATTACACAAATTCCTGCTTCGAAAGCTGATTCTTGTTTAGCCCTTAGCAAGATGCCTGGTAGGCTTTTTGGATTTAGGTCTCATGTAACCCAGATTCCTTTTTCGTCCTTAGCAAGAGGCAGTGAAGTTTCCTGTATATGAGGACTCTCATTACCCAGATCCTGCTTTGAAATTCTGATTCTTGGTTAGCCTTAAGCAAGTCGCCCTGTAGATTTTTCGGATTGAAGACTCGTGTAAATCCAATTCCTTATTCATTCTTAGCAAGACGCAGTGCAGTTTCCTGTATATGAGGACTCCCATTACTCAGATTCCTGCTTCGAAATCCTGATTCTTGGTTAGCCCTTAGCAAGATATTTGTGGATTTTGGGGATTGAAGAGTTTTGTAACCTAGATTCCTCATTCTTCCTTAGCAAGAAACCGTGTAGTTTTTTGTATATGAGGATACCATTACCCAGATTCCTGCTTTATAATCACCAAGACACCGAGACAATTCCTGGTGATGTAGAAGTCCAGTTGTTTGCATATAAATAGGAAGACTCCCAGAAGTTTCCTTGTAAACTGTAATACAAGATTCCTGGTTCCCTTAACAAGACATCCTAAAATGTGGAATCCCGTATACCCAATGTCCAAATTCCCATCATAGCGACCACAAGAAATTTTTGTTATTTGAGGTAACCTGAATCAAGCTATTTTTTTTTTTTACCAAAATGCCATTTTATTCCTGGGGTACTGGATTATGGCTGAAGATGTTCCTAGGAATCCAACGGATTTGTAAGACCAGATTCTTGATAACAACTATCAAGAGGACCGGAAATTTCCTGGGGATCTGTAATGACAGATTTTGGGTATCCACACAGCAAGTAGCTATGAATAATGTTGGGTCCTAGAAGCCCAGGTTCCTGAATAAACTTATCAAGAAGCCCTTTAGATTTCGGTGGTTGATGACTCCCAGAACCCGGGTTCGCTTTTCATTCTCAAAAAGATGTACACATTTTCCCTGATGATGTGAATTCCAAAACTCTGTGTACAAATAGAAGGATGCACAGAAGTTTCCTAGGGACGTGGCATGCATGATTCCTGGTTACACTAAAAATATGTATTAAATACTTGGCAACCTCAAAAACTCCTGCCCCTATCCAAATAGAAGACCAAACAGAAGTTTTAGGATTACAAGGTAGATCTTAAGACAAGAATTACATACAAATATAGGGAGGTGTTCCCTTGGGTCCTGGAAACTGACCTTATCTTTCCAGAAGAACCCAACGGACTTGTAGAGACAGATATTCGGTTACAAGTATCAAGAGGTCAGAAGGTACCTGGGAATCTATAATGACACAATTGTTATAACCAAGTGGCATGTAACCCTGAAGAATGTGGGGAACTAAAAACCCAAAATCCAGATAAACCCTTATAAAGAGGCCTTGTGGAATTCTTTGATCGAGTACTCCTGTAACCCAGATTCCTTTTTTTTCTCAGGAAGACGCCCGGACGTTTTCTGGAGACATGGACGTACAAACACTTATATTCCAACACTCATACGCCCAGAAGGTCCCCAGGGACCTGGAATCCAAGATTACTGGATCCTCCTTAAGAATACATCCAAAATATGTGGGAACCCCTAATCCCATGTTCCAAACATAACCCAGAAATTCCAGCAGTAGTGTCTGGTGTACGAGGTATACCTGAAGCCAGAGATTACAATAAAAAACTGGTGAGATGATTCCGTGGGTTGTGAAATCTGGTCTTACAGATCCCTGCAAAACAATCGAACCAGTAGGCCAGATTCTCAGTTACAACTATCAAGATGAGCAGCAGGTTCCTCTGGATGGGTAATGACCGATTTTTGGTATGCATATAGGACGTAGCTCTGAATAATGTGGGGACATGACTCCAGGTCCCAGATTAGTATTTAAAAAAAGTTCCTGTAGATTCTTAGCTATGAGAACTACCTTAAGCCAGGGATAAGTTAGCAATTTTTCACAAGATTGCAAGTCACATGGAAACAGAGTTTCCTGGTTTCTCCTTAGTCACAAGTATAGAAGCTTTCTGGGAACATAGTCACACAGATTCCTGCTTTGTTTTAAGCAATATGACCAGATGTTTCATGGTGCCCTGGAAGTCCAGACTCTTGTCTACCCATAGAAAGATGACAAGAATATCCAAGATTCCTCGTTCACTCCCAAAAATACCCTCTAAAAAAGTGTGCAGCACCTAAACCCAAGACCCCTAATTCGGAACAGCTGAACCACCAGAAGTTTCTAAAGTACAAGGTAACCCTTAAGTCGGGGCTTACATACATAGAAACTGAAATGATTACTTGTTTCCTGGAATCTAGCCCTAGAGGATTCAAGAATCTAAAGAAATTATAGTGCCAGATTCTGGTTTACCACTATGGAGAGGACCTGATTGTTGCTGGAGTTCTTGAATGACTGACTCATAATATACACATAGCAAATAACTCTGAAAAATGTGGGGACCTGGAAGCCCTGTTTCTTGTAGGCCTTAGCAAGATGTCCTGTAGGTTTTTGGTATTGAGGACTCGTGTAACTTAAATTAAATCTTCTTCCTATCCAAGAGGCCATGTAGTTTCCTGTATATGATGACTCCCATTACCCAGATTCCTACTATGAAATCCTGATCCTTGTTTACCCCATAGCAAGATGCCTTGTAGTATTTTAGGATTGAGGACACGTGTATACCCAAGATTCCTTACTCTTCCTTAGCAAGATGTTGGGTAGCTTCCGTATTATGAGGACAGTTGTCCAGAAGTTTCCTAGGGATAAGGCATCGACGTTTCCTGGTTACACTTAAATATACGTACTAAATATTTGGCAATCTCCAAAATCCTGGCCCCTATCCAAATAGAAGGACAAATGGAAGTTTTAGAATTGCACGGTACAGCTTAAGAAAAGAGTTACATGCAAGTATGGCGAGGTGATTCATTGGGTCCTGGAATCTGGCCTTACTTGTCTAGAGGAACCCACTGGACTTGTAGGGACACATTCTCAGTTACAACTATGAAGATGTCAGAAGCTACCTGGGAATCTATAATGACACAATTGTAACCAAGTGGCATGTAGCCCTGAAGAATGTCGGGAACTAGAAGCCCAGATTCCACATAAGACCTTAGAAAGAAGCCTTGTATAATTCTTGCACTGAGGACTCCTGTAACCCATATTCCTTTTTTTCTCATGAAGATGCCCGGATGTTTCCTGACGACGTGCATGTACAAACACTAATATACCTGCACTCATTCACCCAGAAGTTACCAGGTACCTGGAATCCAAGATTACTGGATCCCCTTTAAGAATACATCCTAAATATGTGGGAACCCCTAGTCCCATGTTCCGAATATTAACCAGACATCCAGCAGTAGTTTCTGTGGTAGAAGGTAAAACTAGAGCCAGCGATAACATAAAAAAATGGGGAGATGATTCATTGGCTTGTGGAATGGGGCATTACAGGTCTCTGCAAATCAAACAGATGATTAGGCCAGATTCTCAGTTACAACTATCAAGATGAGCAGCAGGATCCTGGGGATCAGTAATGACCGACTTGTGGTATGCATATAAGACATAGCTCTGCATAATGTGGGAACCAAGACTCCCAGATTCCAGTTTGTATTTAACAAAAGTCCCTGTAGATACCTAGGTGTGAGATCTACCTGAAGCCAGGGATAAGTTAGCAATTGTTCATAAGATTGCAGTTAACATGGAAAGATATTTTCCTGTTTCCTCTTTAGTAAAAAATGTAGAAGCTTTCTGGGAACATAGTTACTCAGATTCTTGTTTAGTTTTAAGAAATATGACAAGATGTTTCCTAGTGCCCTGGAAGTCCAGACTCTTGTTTACCAATAGAAAGATGACAAGAATATTCCTGTGGACTTGGAAAACAAAATTCCTGGTTCACTCCCAAAAATACCTCCTAAAAATGTGCAACACCTAAACCCAAGACCCTATTTTGGATGAACAGAACCACCAAAAGTTTCTGAAGTATGAGGTATCCCTGAAGTAAAGGCTTACATTCAAAAAACCCGAGAAGATTGCTTTTGTCCTGGAATCTGGCACTTGAGTTTCAGAGAAAGTCATTGGACTTGTAGTGCCAGATTCTCTTTTAGAACTATCAAGATGGCCAGAAAGATGCTGGAGTCCTGGAATGACTGATTTGGAACATCGACATACCAAATAGCTCTGAAACATGTAAGGAGCTCGATGCCCTGATTCTTGTTTAGTCCTTAGCAAGACGCACTGTAGATTTTTGGGATAGAGGTCTAGTGTAATCCAGATTCCTTATTCTTCCATAGAAAGAGGCCATGTAGTTTCCTGTATATGAGGACTCCCATTACCCAGATTCCTGCTTCAAAACCCTCATTCTTGTTTAGCCCTTAGCAAGACACCCTGTACATTTTTGGGATTTTATTCTCAGGTAACCCAGATTGCTTATTCGTCCTTATCAAGAGGCAGTGAAGTTTCCTGTATATGAGGACTCCCATTAACCAGATCCTGCTTCGAAATTCTGATTCTTTCTTAGCCCTAAGCAAGTAGCCCTGTAGATATTTCGGAATGAGGACTCATGTTACCCAGATTCCTTATTCGTTCTTAGCAAGAAGCAGTGCATTTTCCTGCATATGAGTACTCCCATTACTCAGATTACTGCTTTGAATTCCTGATTCTAGGCTAGCCCTTAGCAAGATTTTATGTGGATTTTGGTGATTAAGGAGTTTTGTAACCCAAATTCCTTATTCTTCCTTAGCAAGAAACCTTGTAGTTTTTTGTATATGAGGACTCATATTTCCCAGATTCCTTCTTTATTATCCCCAAGACACTCAGACAATTCCTGGTGATGTAGAAGTCTAGTTGTTTTCATATCAATAGAAAGACTCCCAGAAGTTTCCAGGGAACTGGAATCTAAGATTCATGCTTCCCCTTAACAAGACATCCTTAAAGTATGGAATACCATGAATCCAATGTCCAAATTTTCAACAGACAGACCACAAGAAATTTCTGTAATTTGAGGTAACATCAATCAAGCGATTTAGTACCAAAATGTCATTTGGTACCAAAATGTCATCCGGGAGTACTGGATTATGGCCAAAGATGTTCTTAGGACACAAACGTATTTGTAAAGCCAGATTCTTGACAACAACTACCAAGAGAACTGGAAAGTTTCTGGGGATCTGTAATGACAGATTTTGGGTATCCACACAGCAAGTGTCTCTGAATAATGTTGAGACCTAGAAGCCCAGATTCCTATATAACTTTATCAAGAGGCCCTTTAGATATTGGTGGTTGATGACTCTCAGAACCCGGATTTGATTTTCATTCTGAGATAGATGTCCAGAATTTTGCTGTCGATGTGGATTCCAATACTGTATAGAAATAGACAGATGCCCAGAAGTTTCCTACGGACATGGAATCCATGATTCCTGATTACCCTTAAAAAGATGTACTAAATATTTGGCAACCTCTAGCCCTTATCCAAATAGAAGGACAATGGAAATTTTAGGATTACAGGGTACATCTTAAGACAAGCATTACATACAAATATAGTGAGATAATTTTGGGTCCTGGAATCTGGCCTTAATTGTCTGAGGAACCCAATGGACTTATTGGGATACATTCTCTGTTACAACTATAAAGATGACCAGAAGTTAGCTGGGAATCTATAATGACACAATTGTCTTTTCCTAATGGCAATTAGCCCTGAAGAATGTGGGGAACCAGAAGTCCAGATTCCAGTTAGCCTTTATAAAGAGGCCCTGTAGATTTCTTAGATTGCGGACTTCCACAACATAGATTCCTTTTTGTTCTCAGGAAGACGCCTGGGTTTTTCCTGGTGAAATGGCATTGTAAACTCCTATATACCAATACTCATATGCTCAGAAGGTCCCCAGGGACCTGGAATTCATGATTGCTATTTCCCCTTTAAGAATAAGTCTGATATATGTGGGAACCCCTAATCCCATGTTTCGAATATCAACTAGAAAGTCCAGTAGTAGATTCTGGTGTACCATGTATACCTGAAGCCAGAGATTACATTTCAAAATGACGAGATGAATCCTTGGGTTGTGGAATCTGGTCTTACAGGTCCCTGGAAAGCAAATGGACCAGTAGGCCAGATTATCAATTACAACTATCAAGACGAGCAGCTGGTTCCTGGGTATCGATAACAACCAATTTGTGGTATGCACATAGAAAGTAGCTGTGAAAAATGTGGAGACCAGGATTCCCAAACTCCAAATTAGCATTAAGAAAAGTCCCTTTAGACTTCCAAGTATGAGAACTGCCTTAAGCCATGGAGAATTAGCAACTGCCTAGAAGTTTTTTGGTGAAATGGAATCCACGTTTCCTTGTTCCATCTTAGTGACAGGTTTGGAAGCTTTCTGGGGACACAGAGACCCAGATTCCAGTTTCATTCTCAGCAAAACGACCAGATGTTTCCTGGTGCCCTGGAAGTCCAGACTCTTTGCTCACAATAGAAAGATGAAAGATTGTTCCGGAGGACTTGGAAACCAAGATTCCTGTTTCCATCCCAAGAATACCTCCCACAAAATGTGCAACACCTAAACCCAAGGTCCTAATTCCAAATCGCTGAACTACCAGAAGATTCTGGAGATGAAGTAACCCTGAAGTCGGGCTTTCATACAAAAAACTGGAGATGATTACTTGTGTCCTGGAATCTGGCCTTAGAGGATCAAAGAATCTAAATAGAATTGCAGTGCCAGATTCTTGTTTACCAATATGGAGAGGACCAAAATGTGGCTGGAGTTCTTGGATGACTAATTTATAATATACACATAGCAAATAACTCTGAAAAATGTGGGAACCTCGGAGCCATGAGTCTTGCAGGCCTGAGCAAGTAGTCCTGTAGGCTTTGGTATTGAGGATTTGTGTAAACCAGATTCAATCGTCTTCCTTTTCAAGAGGCCGTGTAGTTTCCTGTATAGAATGACTCCCATTGCCCAGATTTCTGCCTCAGAACCTTGATTCTTTTTATCCCTTATCAAGACGACTTGTAGATTTTAGGGATTGGGGACTCATGTTACCGAGATTCCTTATTCTTCCTTAACAAGAGGCTGTGTAATTCCTCTATATGATTACTCCCATTACCTAGATACTTGCTTTGAAACCCTGATTCCAGTTTAGCCCTTAGCAAAAAGCCCTGTAGATTTTTGGGATTAAGGACTCCTGTACCCCAGATTCCTTATTATTCCTTAGCAAGAGGTTGTGTAGTTTCCTGCATATGAGAATTCCCATTACAAGATTCCTGCTTCAATACCATGATCATTGTTTAGTCCTTAGCAAGACACCGTGTAGAATTTTTGGATTGAGGACACGTGTATACCGAAGATTCTGTATTCTTCCTTAGCAAGAGATTGTGACATCCTTTATATGAGGACAGATGCCCAGAAGTTTCCTAGGGACATGGTATCCGTGATTCCTGGCTACACTTAAGAATACGTACTAAATATTTGGCAACATCAAAACCCCCAGCCCATATCCAAATAGAAGGACAAACAGAAGTTTTAAGTTTACAAGTTACATCTTAAGTAAAGGTTACATACAAATATGGCGAGATCATTCATAAGGTCCTGCAATTTGACGTTACTAGACCTGAGGCACCCAATGGACTCGTAGGGACAGATTCTCAGTTAAAACTATCAAGATGACCAGAAGGTAGCTGGGAATCTATAATGTAGATTTCCTGGATTGCGGACACCAGTACCCAGATTACTTTTTTGTTCACAGGAAGACGCCTGGACGTTTCCTGGCGAAACGGAATTGTAAACTCCTACATACCAATACTCATATGCCCAGAAGGTCCCAAAGGCCCTGGAATCCATGACTGCTGGTTCTCCCTTAAGAATAAGTTCAAAATATGTGGGCACCCCTAATCCCATGTTCCGAATATCAACCAGAAATTCCAGCAGTAGTTTCTGATGTGCAAGGTATACCTGAAGCAAGAGATTACATTAAAAAATGGCGAGATGATTCCTTGGGTTGTGGAATCTGGTCTCCCAGGTCCCTGGTCTCCCAGGTCCCTGCAAAACAAAGAGACCAGAAGACCAGAATATCAGTTAAAATTATCAAGAGGAGTAGCTGGTTCCTGGGGAGTGGTAATGACCGATTTGTGGTATGAATATAGGAAGTAGCTCTGAAAAATGTGGGGACCATGACTCCCAAATTCCTTATTAGCATTTAACAAAGTCCTTGTAGACTTCTAAGTATGAGAACTACCTTAAGCCAGGGATAAAGTAGCAACTGCCCAGAAGTTTACTGGTGAAATGGAATCCGAGTTTCCTTGGTCAACCTTACTAACAGGTGTAGAAGCTTTCTGGGGATGTAGGGACCCGGATTCCTGTTTCGTTGTCAGCAAAATAACAGGATGTTTCCTGTTGCCCTGGAATTCCAGACCCTTGGATCCCAATAGAAAGATGAAAGATTGTTCCTGAGGACTTGGAATTCAAGATTCCTGGTTCCATCCCAAGAATACCTCCTAAAAAATCTGCAACACCTAAACCCAAGGTCCTAATTCAGAATAGCTGAACCACAAGAAGTTTATGGAGATGAGGTAACCCTGAATTCAGGGCTTACATGCTAAAACACAAGATGGTTACATGTGTCATGGAATCGGGCTTTAGAGGATCCAAGAATCTTAATGAAATTGTAGTGCCATATTCTCATTTACCACTACCGAGCGGGCCAGAATGTTTCTGGAGTTCTGGAATGACTGATTTATAATATCCACATAGCAAATAATTCTGAAAAACGTGGGTACCTCGAAGGCAGGATTCTTGTAAACCTCAGCAAGACTCCCTGTAGATTTTTGGCATGGAAGACTCGCATAACCCATATTCCTTATTCTTCCTTTTCAAATGCTATGTAGTTTCCTGTATATGAGGACTCCCATTACCCAGATTACTGCTTCAAAATCCTGATTTTTGTTTAGCCATTAGTGAGAAACCCTGTAGATTTAGGGATTGAGGACTCGTGTACCCCGCATTCCTTATTCTTCCTAAGCAAGAAAGCTTGTAGTTTCCTTCATATGAGGACTCCCATTACACAGATTCCTGCTTCCAAACCCTGATGATTTTTTAGCCCTTAGCAAGACGCCATGTAGAATTTTGGGATTGAGGATACGTGTATACCCAAGATTCCTTATTCTTCCTTAGCAAGAGGTTGTGTAGTTTCCATTATATGAGGACAGATGCCCAGAAGTTTCTTGGGACGTGGCATCCATGATTTCAGGTTACACTTTAAAATACATAGTAAATATTTGGCAACCTCAAAACCCCCTCCCACACCCAAATAGAAGGACAAATGGAAGTTTTAGGATTACAAGGCACATCTTAAGTCAAAGGTTGCATACAAATATGGTGAGAACATTCATTGGGTTCTGTAATCTGACCTTACTAGTCCCGAGGAACCCAATGGACTTGTAAGGACAGATTCTTGGTTACAACTATCAAGATGACCAGAAGGTAGATGGGAATCTATAATGACACAATTGTCATTTCCAAATGGCAAGTAGCCCTGAAGAATGCAGGGAACTAGAAGCCCAGATTCCCATTAGACTTTATCAAGAGGCCCTGTAGATTTCTTGGATTGAGAATGTCCGTACCCAGATTCCTTTTTTGTTCACAGGAAGACGCCCGGACGTCCGTTTCCTGGTGAAACGGAAGTGTAAACTCCTATATACCAATACTCATATGCCCAGAAGGTCCCAAGGGCCCTGGAATCCATGATGGCTGGTTCTCCCTTAAGAATACATTCTAAATATGTGGGAACCCCTAATCCCATGTTCGAATATCAACCAGAAATTCAGGCAGTGGTTTCTCGTGTACGAGGTATACCTGAAGCGAGAGATTACATTAAAAAATGGTGAGATGATACCTTGGGTTGTGGAATCTGGTCTTCCAGGTCCCTGCAAAATAAGCGGACCAGAAGGCCAGCATATCAGTTACAACTATTAAGAGGAGCAGTTGGGTTCTGGGGATTGGTAATGACCAATTTGTGGTATACCTATAGGAAGTACTTCTGAAAAATGTGGGGATCATGACTCCCAAATTCTTTACTAGCATTTAACAAAGTTCCTGCAGACTTCTAAGTATGAGAGCTACCTTAAGCCAGGGATAAATTAACAACTGACCAGAAGTTTACTGGTGAAATGGAATCTTAGTCTCCTTGTTCCACCTTAGTAACAGGTGTAGAAGCTTTCTGGGGTTAGAGAAACCCAGATTCCTTTTACGTCTCAGCAAAACGACCAGTTGTTTCCTGGAAGCCCTGGAAGTCCAGACTCTTGGCTTCCAATAGAAAGATGAAAGATTGTTCCTGAGGACTTGGAATTCAAGATTCCTGGTTCCATCCCAAGAATACCTCCTAAAAAATGTACAACACCTAAACCCAAGATTCTAATTCCTAATAGAAGTTTCTGGAGACGAGGTAACCCTGAAAGCAGGGCTTACATACAAAAACCTGAGATGATTACATGTGTCCTGGAATCTGGCCTTAGAGGATCCAAGAATCTCAATGGAATTGTAGTGCCAGATTCTCGTTTACCACTACCGAGAGGACCAGAATGTTTCTGGAGGTCTGGAATGACTGATTCATAATATCAACATAGCAAATAATTCTGAAAAATGTGGGGACTTTGAAGGCAGGATTCTTGTAGGCCTCAGAAAGACGCCCTGAAGATTTTTGCTATTGAGGACTCGTGTAACCCCTATTCCTTATTCTTTCTTATCAAGAGGCCATGAAGTTTCCTGTATATGAGGACTCCCATTACCCACATCCCAGTTTCAAATCCCTGATTCTTGTTTAGCCATTAGCAAGATGCCCTGTAGATTTTAGGGATTGAGGACTCGTGTTACCCAGATTCCTTATTTTTCCTTAACAAGAGGCCATGTAATTCCTGTATATGATGACTCCCATTACCTAGATTCCTGCTTTGAAACCCTGATTCCTGTTTAGCCCTTAGCAAGACGCCCTGTAGATTTTTGGGTGTTAGGACTCCTGTACCCCACATTCCTTATTCTTTCTTAGCAAGAGGTCGTGTAGTTTCCTGCATATGAGAATTCCCATTACACAGATTCCTGCTTCCAAACCCTGATCATTGTTTAGCCCTTACTAAGATGCCACATAGAATTTTGGGATTGAGGACATGTGTATACCCAAGATTCCTCATTCTTCCTTAGCAAGAAGTTGTGTAGTTTCCTTTGTATGAGGAGAGATGCCAAGAAGTTTCCTAGGGACGTGGCAACCATGATTCCTGGTTACACTTAAAAATACATAATAAATATTTGGCAACCTCAAAACCCCAAGCCCATATCCAAATAGAAGGACAAACAGAAGTTTTAGGATTACAAGGTACATCTTAAGTCAAAGTTTACATAGAAACATGGAGAGATCATTCATTGTGTCCTGTAATCTCACCTTACTAGTCTCGAGGAACCCAATGGACTTGTAGGGACAGATTCTCGGTTACAACTATCAAGATGACCAGAAGGTAGCTGGGAATCTATAATGACACAATTGACATTTCCAAATGACAAGTAGCCCTGAAGATTGAAGGGAACTAGAAGCCCAGGTTCCCATTAGTCTTTATCAAGAGACCTTGGAGATTTACTGGTTCAGGACTCCTGTACCCAGATTCCTTTGTTGTTCACAGGAAGACACCCGGAAGTTTCCTGGTGAAACGAAAGTGTAAACTACTATATACGAATATTCATAGGCCCAGAAGTTCTCAAGGGCCCTGGAATCCATGACTGCTGGTTATCCCTTAAGAATACATTCAAAATATGTGGTAACCCCTAATCCCATGTACCGAATATGAACCAGAAATTTCAGCAGTTGTTTCTGATGTACGAGGTACACTTGAAGAGAGAGATTACATTGAAAAATGGCAAGATGATTTCTTGGGTTGTCGAATCTGATCTTCCAAGTCCCTGTGAAACAAACAGACCTGAAGGCCAGAATATCAGTTACAACTATCAAGAGGAGCAGCTGGTTCCAGAGTCATGGTAATGACTGATTTGTGGTACCCATATAGGAAGTAGCTTTGAAAAATGTGGGGAACATGAATCCCAAATTCCTCATTAGCATCTAACAAAGTCCCTGTAGACTTCTAAGTATGAGAAGTACCTTAAGCCAGGGATAAATTAACAACTGCCCAGAATTTTACTGGTGAAATGGAATTGCGAGTTTCATTGTTCCACCTTAGTAACAGGTGTAGAAGCTTTCTGGGGACAGAGAAACCCAGATTCCTATTTCGTTCTCAGCAAAATGACCAGTTGTTTCCCGGTGCCTTGGAAGTCCAGACTCTTGTCTCCCAATAGAAAGATGAAAGATTGTTCCTGAGAACTTGGAATTCAAGATTCCTGGTTCCATCCCAAGAATACCTCCAAAAAAATGTGCATCATCTAAAGTCAAGTTGCTAATTCCGAATAGCTGAACCACAAGAAATTTCTGGAGACAGGTAAGCCTGAAATCAGGGCTTACATTCAAAACCCCGAGATGATTACATGTGTGCTGAAATCTGGCCTTAGACGATCCAAGAATCTAAATGGAATTGTAGTGCCAGATTCTCCTTTACCACTACCGAAAGGACAAGAATGTTTCTGGAGTTCTGGAATGAGTGATTCAGAATATCCACATAGCAAATAATTCTGAAAAATGTGGGGACCTCGAGGCAGGATTCTTGTAGGCCTCAGCAAGACGCCATGAAGATTTTTGGTATTGAGGACTCGTGTAACCTATATTCCTTATTCTTCCTCATCAGGAGGCCATGTTGTTTCCTGTATATGGGGACTCCCATTACCAAGATTCTTGTTTCGAAACCCTGATTCTTGTTTAGCCATTAGCAAGATGCCCTGTAGATTTTAGGGATTGAGGGTTCATGTTACCCAGATTCCTTATTCTTCCTTAACAAGAGACAATGTAATTCCTGTATATGGTGACTCCCATTATCTAGACTCCTGCTTCGAAAACCAGATTCCTCTTTAGCCCTTAGCAGGATGCACTGTAGATTTTTGGGATTGAGGACTCCTGTACCCCATATTCCTTATACTTTCTTAGCAAGAGGTCGTGTAGTTTCCTGCATATGAGGACTCCAATTACACAGATTCCTGCTTCCATCTCTGATCAAGGTTTAGCCCTTAGCAAGACGCCATGTAGAATTTTGGGATTGAGGACACGTGTATACCTAAGATTCCTTATTCTTCCTTAGCAAGAGGTTGTGTAGTTTCCTTTATATGAGGAGAGATGCCCAGAAGTTTCCTAGGGAGGTGGCATCCATTATTCCTGGTTATACTGAAAAATACGTACTAAATATTGGGCAACCTCAAAATCCCTGACCCATATTCAAATAGAAGGACAAACGGAAGCTTTAGGATTACAAGGCACATCTTAAGTCAAAGGTTACAAACAAATATAGCCAGATCATAAATTGGGTCCTGTAAATTGACCTTACTAGTTCCGAGGCATACAATGGACTTGTAGGGACAGATTCTCAGTTAAAACTATCAAGATGACCAGAAGGTAGCTGGGAATCAATAATGACACGATTGTCATTTCCAAATGGCAAGTAGCCCTGAAGAATGTAGGGAACTAGCAGCCCAGATTCCCAATTAGACTTTTCCAAGAGGACCTGTAGATTTCTTGGATTGAGGACTCCCATAACCCAGATTCCTTTTTTGTTCTAAGGAAGACGCCCAGATGTTTCCTGGTGAAACGGAAATGCAAACTCCTCTATACCAATCCTCATAAGCCCAGAAGGTCTCAAGGGCCCTGGAATACATGATTCCTGGTTCTTCTTTAAGAATTCATCCAAAATATGTGGGAACCCCTAATCCCATGTTCCGAATATCAACGAGAAATTGCAGCAGTAGTTTCTGGTGTACGACGTATACCTGAAACCAGAGATGACATTTAAAAAATGGCGAGATGATTCCTTGGGTAGTGGAATCTGGCCTCCTAGGTCCCTGTGAAACAAACAGACCAGTAGGCCAGATTTTCAGTTACAACTATCAAGAGGAACAGCTGGTTCCTGGGGATCTGTAATGACCGATTTGTGATATACATATAGAAAGTAGTACTGAAAAATATGGGGCCAGGATTCCCAGTACCCTAATTAACATTTAGAAAAGTCCCTGTAGACATCTAATTATGTAAACTACCTTAAGCCAGGGATAAATTAACAACTGCCAAGTAGTTTGATGGTGAAATGTAATCTGAGTTTCCTTGTTCCAACTTAGTAACAGGTGTAGAAGTTTTCTGGGCATATAGTGACCCAGAATACTGTTTCGTTTTCAGCAAAACGACCAGATGTTTCACTGTGCCCTGGAAGTCCAGACTCTTGGTTCATAACAGAAAGATGAAAGAATGTTCCTGAGGACTTGAAATCAAAGCTTCCATGGTCCACCGAAGAATTCCTTCTGAAAAATGTGCAACACCTAAACTCAAGGTCCTAATTCCAAATAGCTGAACCACTAGAAGTTTCTCGAGATGAGGTAACCCTGAAGTCGTGGCCTATATACAAAAAACTGAGATGATTACTTGTGTCCTGGAATCTGGCCTTAGAGAATCCAAGAAACTATATGGAATTGTAGTGCCAGATTCTCCTTTACCACTATTGAGAGGACGAGAATGTTGCTTGAGTTCTGGAATGACGTATGATAATATCCACGTAGCAAATAACTCTGAAAAATGTGGGACCTCGAAGTCTGGATTCTTGTAGGCATCAGCAAGATGCCCTGTAAATTTTTGGTACTGAGGACTCGTGTAACCCAGTTTATTATTCTTCCTTAACAAGAGGTCGTGTAGTTTCCTGTATATGAGAACTCCTATTACACAGATTCCTGTTTCGAAACTCTGATTTTTATTTAGCCTTTAGCAAGATGCCCTGTAGAATTTTGGGTTTGAGGACTCATGTATACCGAGAATACTTATTCTTCATTAGCAAAAGGCCATGTAGTTTCCTTTATATTACAAGAGCTGCCCAGAAATTTCGTAGGGACGTGACATCCATGATTCCTGGTTACACTTAAAAATACTCACTGAATATTTGACAACCTCAAAACCCCCGGGCCCTTTTACAATAGAAGGAAAAAAGGAGGTTTTAGGATTACAATGTACATCTTAATAGTTACATATAAATATGGCGAGATGATTCTTTGGGTCACAGAATCTGGCTTTACTTGTCCCGAGGAAGTCTACGGACTTGTAGGGACACATTCTTGGTACAGCTATCAAGAGGACCAAAAGGTATCTGGGAATCTATAATGACACAATTGTCATATCCAAGTGGCATGTAGCTGTGAAGAATGTGGAGAAGAAGAATCCCAGATTCCAGATAAGCCCTTATGAGAGACCTTGTAGAATTATTTGATTGAGGACTCCTGTAACACAGATTCCTTTTTTTTCTCAGGAAGACGCCCAGACATTTCATGGCGACGTGGAAGTACAAACTCTTATATACCAATACTCATATGCCCAGTAGGTCCTGAGCTGGTCTTCAATTCAGAGTCTCAGGTCATTCACTCGACTCGGCCTTTGAAGGGCCAGGATGCCAGGCTTAGCCACTGAACCTGGCCTGTGGTTGTGGCAGTGGTAGTTGGTATCATCTTGCTGAGTCAGCATCATGCACTGTCACCCAGGCTGGAGTGCAGTGGCCTGCTCTTGGCCACCGCAGCCTCCACCAGCTGGGCTCTGGCAATTCTCACACCATGACCTCCTGAGTGGGTGAAACGAGAAGTATGTGCCACCACGCTTGGCTAATTTTTTGGCTTCTTGTAGAGATGAGCTTGTGCCAAGCTGACTGGGCTGGTCTCGAACCCAAGGGCTCAGGCCATCCAAAGCGACGGGTTGACAAGCATGAGCCCCTGCAACCAGGCTTCACACCCCTCCTGGGGCCCTACCAAGAGGCCCGCTCCTTTCAGATGACCCAGATCCTGGAGAGGGCAGCTGGATTCACATGCTAAGCCCACCACGTGGGAGCACCTGGTGCAGGGGCATGTCTCCGCTGGGGTGCCTACACCTGCACCTGCCTTGATACCCAGGGTGGACCTGCTCACTCATCCCAGTGGTGGTCTTGGGGAAAGGGAGTTGGTGACTCTCAAACCGTTGGGAGGGCCAGCCAGACAACTCACACCTGTCTCCTTGGCACTTCAGAGAGGCTGAGAAGGGAAGATGGCCGAAGTCTGGGAGCTGAGATTGGGCTGGAGACCAGAGTAAGCCCCAACCTCGACCCCAAGCAAAACCCAGAAAACCTTGGATGAGGGCAGGCCTTGGTGGGAGGATAGCCTCTGCCCCAAATTTCAGGACCAGGCAGGAAGACCAGGATGTTGACCAAATGGAAAGCCTGTGATTGCAGCAGTTTTGGAGGCCCAGGCAGAGAGAATGGCCAGATTTGGGTGGTTTGAGAGCGGCCTGGGAATTCTAGTGAGAAAATAAAAGAAAGAAAGAAAGAAAGAAAGAAAGAAAGAAAGAAAGAAAGAAAGAAAGAAAGAAAAGAAAGAAAGACAGAAAGAAAGAAAGAAAGAAAGAAAGAAAGAAAGAAAAGAAAGAAAGGAAAGAAAAAAGAAAGCAAGAAAGAAAAAAGACAGACAGAAATCCATTCTCCTGCAAACCTTCTGCCCTCTGTCCTTCTGCCCCCAACCCTTACACGTGAGGGTCCCCCAAGCTTGAAACGTTTCAGTCCTAACCTCTGGTGCTCAGTCTTGTCATCACAGTGCTTTGGGGGACAAAGGCTAGCGGCCAGCCCAAGCCCTGGGGCCAAGACTGGCCCGGGTGCCGCAGCGAGATTTGTCACTACCCTCCATCCCAAATGACCAGGCGTGGTGGCATGCACCTGTCACTCTAGCTTCTCAGAAGCCCCAGGAAAGGCTTGCTGGAGCCCAGCAGGCTGAGGCTGGGACAGCCTGGAGTGAGGCAGCACCCTCCAACCTGGGAGATGGAGTAGGACTGCAACTCAATGAAAAAATGAAAAAAGCTAAAAAAGGAAGAGCATCCATTTGTGGATGGAGTTGGGATCATTGTGTAAAGATATAGATCATTTGGGAAAGAGGCCCCCGCCTTGGGCCTAGAGTTCCTGAAAGACGGTTGATTGGCAGACAATTGAACTGTGGCTTTGGGAGGCCAAGGTGGGAGACCGCTGGAGCCCAGGAGTTCGAGATCAGTCTGGGCCATGAAGTGAGACCTCATCACTCCCCAGAATGCAAACACTGGAGTCTTGCCTGGTGGCATCCACAGTCCTGACTACATGGAATCCAGTGACCTCCATCCTGAGTTTTTATTTGTATCACCCCCAAGAACAGAACTTGCAAGTCCACACCAGGCACCCGGGCTCATGGCCATCAGACCCACGCCCTGGGAGCCCAAGGCAGGAGGCTGCCTGTGACCATGGGTTGGAGACCAGCCTGGGTGATATCGACGGACCTCATCTCGGTGAGAGGTTTCCAAAATCGAGTCAGGTATGGTGGCCCCCAGAATCCTGGCTACTGAAAGGCCAAGGCAGGACAACCACCAGAGCCCTGCTGGTGAAGGTCACGGGAGCCACAATCATGCTGACACACCTCAGCCAAGCTGACAGAGAGTTCAGCGATAAAAATTGTGGCTCCCAAGTCCATCACAATGGGCATCCATGATTCCCCAGCCATAGGTCTGCATGGACAGCGGACGATGGAGTGATCGGGAGAGGAAGTGACCCTCCACTTGCATGAAGGTGGCAGACCGGGTGACTGGAACCTGGTTTGGCTGTGGTGTTGCTGATCAGCTTTGATCATTCTTGGCCCAAAGGAAGCCCTAAATCGGGGCCACCTGTTCCTTGAGTTCACACACGTCTTTGCCATGGGACATGAGTGTGGGTGGTGGAGGCAGGCCTTCTGGAATTCGTGGACGAAGGCGCAGGATGGACATACCCGATGGTCACCTTTGAAACCTGCTGTGAATGACAGGAGGAAAGTGCATTTCCTATCCCATACCTGTGGGTGAATCCTCGAGCTGGGTGGCAGGGGTGGTGGTGGTGGCGGTGGTGGTGATTATTATTTTTTGGAGTCGGAATCCCACTCTGTCACCCAGGTCAAAGCAAAGGGGTATGCTCACGGCCACCATGGACTCCACCAGCTGGGCTCATGCAATCCTCCCACCCAGTGTCCCTGGTTGGTCTCAAATGCTCAGGCTCAAGCCATCAACCCATCTCAACCTCTGAATGGACTTGATGCCAGGCTGAACCCCTGAGCCTGGCCTGTGGCTTTAGTGGTGGTGGTGGGTATTATTATTCTGATTTGGAATCACACTCTGTTGCCCAGGCTGGAGTGCAGAGACCCACTCTCAGCCACTGTGGCTTCCACTGGCTGGCCTCTGGCTGATGTTCCTGCTGCAGCAGCCCAAATGGCCAGAATGACAGGCATGTGTCACCATACACAGTTCATTCATTTGACTTCTTGTAGAGACAAGGTCTTGCCAAGGTG
>NW_007153712.1:0-777 GCF_000164805.1 Carlito syrichta | reverse complement strand
TGATTTGGAATCACACTCTGTTGCCCAGGCTGGAGCGCAGAGACCCACTCTCAGCCACTGTGGCTTCCACTGGCTGGCCTCTGGCAATGCTCCTGCTGCAGCAGCCCAAATGGCCAGAATGACAGGCATGTGTCACCATACACAGTTCATTCATTTGACTTCTTGTAGAGACAAGGTCTTGCCAAGGTGCCCAGACTTATCTCGAACCCAGTGGCTCAGGTCATCCTTTTGCCACATCCTACCGAAGCACTGGGGTGACAAGCATGAGTCCCCATGAGAGGCCTCCACACCCCTCTCAGGGCCTCACCACGAGAACCATTTCCTTCTGATGACCCAGGAACTTAGAGAGGGTGGCCGGATTTGTCCCCCGAACAATCCCTGGGGAGCGCCTGGCACAGGGACGTGTCTCAGCTAGCATGCCCACACCTCTGCCCACTTTGTTTCCCAGGTTGGACCTGCTCACTCCTCCCTGGGACTGTCTCAGGGAAAGTGAGGGCATGACTCTCAAACCTTCAGGGGATGGGGATGGATGGGTGACTCACGACTGTCTCCTGGGCACTCAGAGAGACTGAGATGGAAAGGTGGCTGGAGCCCAGGAGATTGAAACCAGGCTCGACACCATAGCAAGCCCAAAACTCAACCCCAAGCAAAATACTGATAACCTTGGATGAGGGCAGGCCTCGACTGGAGGATAGCCTCCATCCCAGAGTTCAAGACCCGGGAAGAAGAAACGGATGTCAACTAAATGGAAAGCCTGTGATCATAGCAGTTTGGGAG
>NW_007153711.1:2164-3394 GCF_000164805.1 Carlito syrichta | reverse complement strand
GGGAGCGCCTGGCACAGGGACGTGTCTCAGCTAGCATGCCCACACCTCTGCCACTTTGTTTCCCAGGTTGGACCTGCTCACTCCTCCCTGGGACTGTCTCAGGGAAAGTGAGGGCATGACTCTCAAACCTTCAGGGGATGGGGATGGATGGGTGACTCACGACTGTCTCCTGGGCACTCAGAGAGACTGAGATGGAAAGGTGGCTGGAGCCCAGGAGATTGAAACCAGGCTCGACACCATAGCAAGCCCAAAACTCAACCCCAAGCAAAATACTGATAACCTTGGATGAGGGCAGGCCTCGACTGGAGGATAGCCTCCATCCCAGAGTTCAAGACCCGGGAAGAAGAAACGGATGTCAACTAAATGGAAAGCCTGTGATCATAGCAGTTTGGGAGGACCAGGCCAATACAATGGCCCAAGGTGGGCAGTTTGAGAGCAGCCTGGGCAACCTAGTGAGGAAAGATAAGAAAGGAAGGAAAAAGGAAAAAAGAAAGAAAGAAATGAAGGAAGGAAAGAAAGAAAGAAAGAAAGAAAGAAAGAAAGAAAGAAAGAAAGAAAAAGAAAGAAAAAGAAAGAAAGAAAGAAAGAAAGAAGGAAATCCATTCTCCTGCAAACCTTCTTCCCCTAGTCCATCCCACTGCCACCCCCATATAGGAGGGTACCCCAAGCTCAGCACCTCCAGCCCCAACCCCCCCATGGCTGCACCCCTTTGGTGCAGAAGTTCCTGAGGCTCCATGTCCGGGTTCCTCTGGCTCTCCCAATCTCATTTTTTCTAGCTCTAAAGCCAGTTGCCTTGTGAACACACCACATGCATTTGAGAATCGGTGTATGATTCTGATGTTTCTGGAGGCAGGGTGTTTCTCTGTGACCCAGGCTGGGGACTGGGGACACGACCATCATTCTCTGCCACCTCAAACTTGCGGGCTCCAGTGATTCTCCCACCTCAGCCTCCGGTGTGTCTGGGATGATGGGCAACTCGACCCAAGACTCCCTTTTGGATTTGTGCAGAGATGGGATCTACCTGCATGGCCTGGGTTGGCCCAGGTTGGCCTTTGGTTCCTGGACTCCAGCCATCCTCCCCCCTAAGCATCCCAGAGCGCTGGGATTCCTGGTGTGGACCGCCACGTCAGGGCTTCTGGTTCATTTTCAATGAACGATCAAGGCCGGGATTTGGGGGCTCAGCCTCATCATCCCTTCGCTTTTGGTGTTCAAGGTCTGCAGCCATCCTGA
>NW_007153711.1:0-771 GCF_000164805.1 Carlito syrichta | reverse complement strand
ATGGCCACTTTTGAAACCTTTCCATGAATGACAGGCCGGAAAAGTGCCTTTCCCTCTCCCATCTCTGAGGGTGACTCCTCTCACTGGGTGTCAGGGGTGGTGGTGGTAGGGCGGTGGTGGTGATTATTATTATTTGGAGTCGGAATCCCACTTTGTTGCTGTGGCCAGAGAGCAAGTTCATGCTCACGAACACCACGGACTCCACCTTCTAGACTCAGGCTATCTTCCCACCTCGGCCCCCATGTGGCTGGAACTACAGGCCTGCTCCACCATGCCTGGCTAATCTTTGGATTTATTTTTGATGGCCGAAATGAGGTCTCATCCTGTTTCCTGGGCTTTTGTCGAACCCACAGTCTCAGGACGTCCACTTGCCTGTTCCTCCAAAGGGCTGAAATGCCAGGTTGAGCCCGTGATTCTGGCATGTGTTGTGGTGGTGGTGGTGCTTGGTATTATTATCCCAGACTAGAACGCAGAGGCCCGCTCTCGGTCACAGCATTCTCCACCTGCTGGGCTCCGGTAATCCTCTACTGCAAGCTTGTGAGTGGCCGGAACATCAGGCGTGAAACACCATGATTGCCTCATTTTTTTGGCTTCATGGAGAAGTGTTCTCGCCAAGGTGCCTGGGTTGGTCTCAAACCCGGGGGCTCAGGCCATCCTCTCACCTTGGCCACCCAGAGCACTGGGATGACAGGTGTGAGCCCCCATGCCCAGTCTCCATACCCTTCTTGGGGCCCCAGCACGAGGCCCGCTCTCTTCTGATGACCTGGGACC
>NW_007153710.1:0-697 GCF_000164805.1 Carlito syrichta | reverse complement strand
CCCCCATGTGGCTGGAACTACAGGCCTGCTCCACCCATGCCTGGCTAATCTTTGGATTTATTTTTGATGGCCGAAACGAGGTCTCATCCTGTTTCCTGGGCTTTTGTCGAACCCACAGTCTCAGGACGTCCACTTGCCTGTTCCTCCAAAGGGCTGAAATGCCAGGTTGAGCCCGTGATTCTGGCATGTGTTGTGGTGGTGGTAGCGCTTGGTATTATTATCCCAGACTAGAACGCAGAGGCCCGCTCTCGGTCACAGCATTCTCCACCTGCTGGGCTCCGGTAATCCTCTACTGCAAGCTTGTGAGTGGCCGGAACATCAGGCGTGAAACACCATGATTGCCTCATTTTTTTGGCTTCATGGAGAAGTGTTCTCGCCAAGGTGCCTGGGTTGGTCTCAAACCCGGGGGCTCAGGCCATCCTCTCACCTTGGCCACCCAGAGCACTGGGATGACAGGTGTGAGCCCCCATGCCCAGTCTCCATACCCTTCTTGGGGCCCCAGCACGAGGCCCGCTCTCTTCTGATGACCTGGGACCCTGGAGAATGTGGCCAGAGTTGTCCACCAAGCCCTCCCCAGGGGGAGCATCTGGTGCAGGGTCGTGTCTCTGCCTGGGCACACACACCTCTGCCCACCTCATTCCCAAGTGTTGATCCGAACCCCCCTCCCAGGGTCCACGTTCGTGAAAGGGAAGGCATG
>NW_007153709.1:0-659 GCF_000164805.1 Carlito syrichta | reverse complement strand
TGACCTGGGACCCTGGAGAATGTGGCCAGAGTTTGTCCATCAAGCCCTCCCCAGGGGGAGCATCTGGTGCAGGGTCGTGTCTCTGTCTGGGCACCCACACCTCTGCCCACCTCATTCCCAAGTGTTGACCCGAACCCCCCTCCCAGGGTCCACGTTCGTGAAAGGGAAGGCATGATTCTCAAACCTTTGGGAGGGTCAGGATGACCGGGTGAATCACGCCTATCTCCTCGGCACTTAGGGAAGTTGAGACAGGAACATGACTCTGCCCAGGAGCTTGATATCTGGCTGGACACCATAGTAAGCTCCCACATTGACCCCAAGTAAATCCTAGAAAACCTCGGGTAAGGGCAGGCCTCGGAGGGAGGATAGCCTCTGGCCCAGAATTCAAGACCAGGCAGGAAGACCCAGATATTACCCAAATGGAAAGCCTGTGATCACAGCAGTTTTGGAGGCCCATGCCGGGAGGATGGCCTGAGTGGGGAGGTTTGAGAGCAGCCTGAGTAACCTAGTGACGAAAGAAAGAAGAAAAGAAAGAAAGAAATATAGAAAGAAAGAAAGAAAGAAAGAAAGAAAGAAAGAAAGAAAGAAAGAAAGAAAGAAAGAAAGGAAGAAAGAAAGATCCATTCTCCTGCAAACCTTCTGCCTTCAGTCCTTCCCTT
>NW_007153708.1:0-815 GCF_000164805.1 Carlito syrichta | reverse complement strand
GCTTGATATCTGGCTGGACACCATAGTAAGCTCCCACATTGACCCCAAGTAAATCCTAGAAAACCTCGGGTAAGGGCAGGCCTCGGAGGGAGGATAGCCTCTGGCCCAGAATTCAAGACCAGGCAGGAAGACCCAGATATTACCCAAATGGAAAGCCTGTGATCACAGCAGTTTTGGAGGCCCATGCCGGGAGGATGGCCTGAGTTGGGAGGTTTGAGAGCAGCCTGAGCAACCTAGTGACGAAAGAAAGAAGAAAAGAAAGAAAGAAATATAGAAAGAAAGAAAGAAAGAAAGAAAGAAAGAAAGAAAGAAAGAAAGAAAGAAAGAAAGAAAGAAAGAAAGAAAGAAAGATCCATTCTCCTGCAAACCTTCTGCCTTCAGTCCTTCCCCCAACGATCCCAATATGTGAGGGTCCACCAAGCTCGGCACTCTCAAGTTCAACTCCTCCAAAATGTCTGCCCGTGCTTTGGTGTGGGGGGTTCCTGAGGCTACCTGGCCAGGTTCCTGCTGGCTTTTCTCTCTGAGGTGAGAAATGTGCCCCAGGCTGGCTGACACTCCTACTCAGCAATGAGGACCTTCCTCCAAGAACAGCCAGGGACACATCCCTCACACAGGGACATTTCTTCTGCCCCAATTCCATTTTTCCTGATTTGAAAACCAATCACACTGTGAACACACCACACGCAGTTGAGAATATATGCACAATCCTGATGTTTTTGGAGACAGGGTCTGACTCTGTGGCCTTGGCTGCGGCCTGGGGACATTCCCGTCGTTCACTGTCAGCCTTGAAATTGTAAGCTCCGATGATCCTCCTG
>NW_007153707.1:0-855 GCF_000164805.1 Carlito syrichta | reverse complement strand
CCTGCTGGCTTTTCTCTCTGAGGTGAGAAATGTGCCCCAGGCAGGCTGACACTCCTACTCAGCAATGAGGACCTTCCTCCAAGAAAGGCCAGGGACACATCCCTCACACAGGGACATTTCTTCTGCCCCAATTCCACTTTTCCTGATTTGAAAACCAATCACACTGTGAACACACCACACGCAGTTGAGAATATATGCACAATCCTGATGTTTTTGGAGACAGGGTCTGGCTCTGTGGCCTTGGCTGCGGCCTGGGGACATTCCCGTCGTTCACCGCCAGCCTTGAAATTGTAAGCTCCGATGATCCTCCTGCCTCAGACTCTGAAGTGGCTGGGACGACGTGCACCTCGACCCCACACCCCCTGCTTGATTGGATGTGGAAGTGGGGTCTCCCTGCTGGCCCAGGCTGGTCTTGGTCTCCTGGGTTCCAGCCATTCTCCAGCCTCAGCCTCCAAGATTGCTGGAATTCCACGCATGTGCCACTGCGCCAGGCCTTCTGGTTTGTTTTCAACGAAGTATGGAGGCTGGGTTTGGGAGCTTAACATTATCATCCCAGCACTTTCAGAGTCAGAGGCCAGCAGCCGGCCCAAGCTTGCAAGACGAGACCCACCCAGGCAACTTGGTGAGACCTCATCTCTACCCTCCATCCAAATGTGCCAGGTGTGATGGCACATGCCTCTCATTCCAGCTACTCAGGAGGCCAGTGAAAGCTCGGTGAATCCCAGTGGTCTGATGCTGCATTGGTCAGGAGTGAGCCATCTCCCTCCAGCTTGGGCGACAGGTGAGTCCTCGACTCAAAAAAAAAGGAAAAAAGGAAAAAAAAGAGGAGCATCCATTTGTGTATGGAGTTGGGAT
>NW_007153706.1:0-711 GCF_000164805.1 Carlito syrichta | reverse complement strand
TGCTGTGGCGAATGGGTGTGGACAGTGGAGGCAGACCTGCTGGGATGCATGGCCGATGACATTGGACCAACATTCCCAGTGGCCACTGTTGAAACCTCGCACGACTGACAGGCCTGAAAATGCCTTTTCCTATCCCATTCCTGAAGGTAACTCCTCGGGATGCTTGTCAGGGCTGCTGGTGGTGGTGTTTATGATTATTTAGAGTCAGAATCCCTCTCTATCACCCAGACCAGAGCACGGGGCCATGCTCATGGACACCGTGACCTCCACCTGCTAGACTCAGGCAATCCTCCAGGTTCAGCCCCCCGAGTGGCTGGAACCACAGGTCTGCGCCACCATGACTGGCTAATCTTTGGATTTATTTTTGATGGCTGACATGAGGTCTCGCCCAATGTCCTGGGCTGGTCTTGAACTAGTAGGCTCATGGCATCCACTCGCCTCTGCCTCTGAAGGACCAGGTTGCCAGGATGAGCCCTTGAGCACAGCCTGTGGTTGTGGTGGTGTTGGTTGGTATTATTGTACTGAGTCGAAGACATGCTGTGTCACCCAGACCAGAACGCAGGGGCCCATTCTCGGTCACCACAGCCTCCACCACCTGGGCTCTGGTGATCCTCCCACCATGGCCTCCAGAGTGGCCAGAATGACAGGAGTATGCCACCACGCTCGGCTCATTTTGTTGGTTTCTTGTAGAGATGAGGTCTCACCAAGGTG
>NW_007153705.1:0-703 GCF_000164805.1 Carlito syrichta | reverse complement strand
CAGGCTCCCTGACCAGGTTCCTGCTGACTTTCCTCTCTGAGGTTAGAAATGTGCCATAGGCAGGCTGACCCTCTGACTCGCGAACAAGCACCTTCTGCCAAAAGGGCCAGGGACACATTCCTCTCCTGGAAAACATTCTTCCCGCAATTCCATTTTTCCTGGCTCTAAAGCCTGTCGCCCTGTGAAGACAGCATGCACAGTTGAGAATCTGTGTCCGATTCTGATGTTTTTGGAGACAGGATCTGGCTCTGTGGCCTAGGCCAGGGCCCGGGGACACGATCATCATTCAATGCCTGCCTCAAAATCGTGGGCTCCAGCAATCCTCCCATCTCATGCTCCGGAGTTTCTGGGACCATGGGCACGTCCATCCCAGATCCCCTCTTTGGATGTGTGCAGACACAGGGTCTCCCTGTGTGGCTGGGGCTGGCCTTGGGCTCCTGGACTCCAGCCATTCTCAGCCTCCCAGAGTGCTGGGATTCCAGGTGTGGGCCACAGTGCCAATACTTCTGGTTTGTTTTTGATGAAGGATGAGGCTGTGTTCAGGGTCTCAGTCACATCATCCCAGCACTTCGGGAGGCCAAGGCCATCAGCCAGCCCCAATCCATGGGATGAGATGTGTCTGGGCAACTCATCGAAGAACTTGTCTTTACACTTCATTCCAAATCAACTGGGTGGTGATGCGTGCCTGTCATTCTGGCTCCTC
>NW_007153704.1:0-816 GCF_000164805.1 Carlito syrichta | reverse complement strand
CCCAGGCTATACGGTATAGCCTATTGCTCCTAGGCTGCAAACCTGCGCAGCATGTCACTGTGCTGAGTACTGCAGGCAACTGCAACACAATTGTATACCTAAATACATCTAGACATAGAAATGGCACAGTACACATATGATGCTTTAATCTTAGGGACTACGACTATATAGCAGTCTGTTGTTGACGGAAACGCGCTGATGCAGCCCATGACTGTAATTGAATGCCAAACCCAGGAAGCAAATCCTGGGCTAGTAGCCCTTCCAGCACAATGAGATTCATCAGAAGAAAGAGTCCACCACAAGCTATATCCTTTCTCTGAATTCCTCCACGGAAGCGTACTGATAGAGTCGGGTGAGTCACACAATTTTCTCTCTTGCTGGTTCAGTAGGAGGCATTGTCTCTCTGCCAGTCTCCCTGTGGGGGCTCAATCAATATTAATTGAATGAATGAATGAACTGACATGAAGTATGTGGTAGGTGATACTGAGAGACTTGCTCTGCAATGGTCATATGGCCCTACTGGCACACAAATAATAGAATTTCTGGAGGTTATTACTTTTCCTAGCTGGTGGCCAAGACAATGGCTTTGCAATTGACAGTGCTCCTCTCTGTGAGAAAATGACAGTATGTTCTCTGCCAACATTTGTTCTCTTTTGGAATTAAACAGGGCTACAAAATTGGTTCATTCACATAGCATTTGGGGTAAAAAAAAGGTGAGATAATAGAAGGCACATTCTGCCACTTAGTCATAAACTTTTAAGAACTATCCAAGTTTTTGAATTATTTACTAGTGACTTTTTAAAAATGACTTGCCTT
>NW_007153703.1:0-1063 GCF_000164805.1 Carlito syrichta | reverse complement strand
TCCAAAGTCAATTTTCTCAGTGTCTGCTCTCCCAGGCGTCTGGGAGAGACCCATACTCTTCTTTTGGTTTTTCTTCATTTCTGTAGATTTTTCTCCCTTTACCCCTTTCCCTCCCCCTCTTCAATTCTGTTTTTGAGGGAAGGTGGGGTTGCTTTTATTTCTCTTCTGCAATGACCTGTTCTTCCTTATGAGGGTCTTCTGGTTTTGTTCACTTTTCCCTCTGTTTTACAGTCTGTCTATTCAGCAGTTTGCAGTCTTGGTCCGTTCAGAGAATCTCACAAGTTCACCTATGCCGTCGCCATCTTGCCCCGTCTCCCTATACTACATTTTTTTATACAGTCCAGGTTCGATGGGCAATACAGTTGGTTCCATGTTTTTGCTATTGTGAATAGAACTGCAACAAACATACGTGTGCAGGTATCTTTTTCGTAGAAAAATTTGAATTCCTCTGGGTATATTCCCAATAAGGGAATTGCTGGGTCATATGGAAGGTCAATTACTAGTTCTTTCAAAAATCGCCACACTGTCTTCCAAGAGGTTGTACTAGTCTGAATTCCCATCAGCAGTGTAGAAACGTTCCTTTTTCTCCACATCCTCACCAGCATCTTATATTTTTTGTTTTATTAATGCTGGTCATTCTTACAGGGATTAGGTGATATCACAATTGGTTTAGATTTGCATTTCTCTGAGGATAAGTGAGGCTGAGCCCTTTATCATGTGTCCGTTGGCTGCCTGTATATCTTCTTTTGAGAAGTTTCTATTCATGACTTTTGCCCTCTTTTTAAAGGGGCTCTTTGTTTGTTTTTCCTTTCAGTGCGTTTGAGTTCCTTGTAGATCCTAGATGTTAGCCCTTTGTCAGATATACAGTGGGCAAATATTTTTTCCCATTTTGGAGGCTGTCTCCCTGCTTTCTTGATGGTTTCTTTGGTTTTGCAGAAGCTTGTCAGTTTAATGAGGTCCCACTTATCTATCTTATCTCTTATGGCCTGATCACTTCAGTTTTTGATCAGGAATCAGTTGCCAGTTCCAAATTCCATAAGAATGTCTCCTGCATTTCTAAGGT
>NW_007153702.1:0-816 GCF_000164805.1 Carlito syrichta | reverse complement strand
TCTGGTGGGGATGTACAGAATAGTCTCTTCCCCAGGTATGTACTCTCATTAGGTTGCCCCAGCCAGTCCTATCCTGGAATGGGATTCTCCTATTGAGACTGATGTCCAGCTCCATCTGGGTTTCTCCCTCAGTCGTGGCCAAGCTATGTGGGTCTGTCATTCAAAGGATTGCTGTGGAGGGCATTTTTGTCAGCCAGGACTCACCACTGATCTCTATGGAGTTCTCCCTTGTCCTTTTCTGGACACAACCTTTGTCCCACAGTTGGTTCAGGATAGGGGTTGGGGCCCCTGGAACTCAGCACTTTCAGGTCCCTCTGAAGTTTGTGCTCTCAGGATATTTTCTTTAGACCACATCCAGCCCTGAGTAGTTGATCTGCCATTTACAGAGATCACCTCTATGGGTTGAGTCTGCAGCCCCTTCCAGTGACTTGTTAGGTCTCTCTCCCATTTCAGTGCTAAGAGGGCGCCTGGGGCAATTGTTTTTGTGTTGCTTAAGCAACGGGTTGGAGGCTGGTGGGGGGAGCTGGGCGGAGAAATGCAAGTTTCTACCTGGAAAATGGCTGCTGTGGGTGGCTCCTTACTAGCCATGTATTTCTCTCTCTGGATTCCCCCAATGCTCTGTCTCCAAAAATCAAATCATGCTCTCCAGCAGGCCCAGTATGCCAGATTATGGTATACACCAGGCACCAGAAGCTGGGAATCAGCTGGATTCAGCAGGTTTTTATCAGGGGTGTTCTGCAGCAGACGTTTCTCTAACGTTCTTGGGCACTAAGCTCTAATTTCAGGGTGATGGGAACTTTCAATAGCCCTCAGAGG
>NW_007153701.1:0-11914 GCF_000164805.1 Carlito syrichta | reverse complement strand
CCCTATTCTGTGATGGCTGGCCCAGTGACTGACCCGCCTCTTTTACCAGTAATTGGTCACAGTGATTGGTCATTTTTCCAATGGGTGCTACAATGACTAAGTCCCTTCTGTGATTGGTGCTTCAGAAACTGTGCCTCCTTAGTCATTGCTGTCCCAGTGACTCTATATCCTACATAATGGGTGCCCAGTGGCTAGTCCTGCTCTATTATGAATGCCCCAGTAACTGGGTCTTCTCGGTGACTGGCCCAATTCCATAATGGGCACCTCCATGACTGGCTCAACTCTGTGATTGATGTCCCAGTAACTGGCCCTATTCTGATATTGGCACCCTAGTGACTGGTCTTCTTCTGTGATGGATGCCCCTGTGACAGGCCCTTCTCTGTTATGGGTCCCTCAGTGAATATGCCTCTGTGTTTGGGGACAATGACTGGCCCTCTCCTGTAATTGGTGCTTCAGTGATTGGTTCTCCTAATTTATCGGTGCTCCAGTGACTGGCCCTCAACTGTGATGAATACTCTAGGGACTGACCTCCTCTATGATGGGTTCCCAGAAACTGATCCTCCACTAGGATGGGTTTCCCAGTGACTGGGCTTCCTCTGTGATAGGTGCCCCAATGACTAGTCCTCTGTGATAAGTGCTGCAGTGATTGACCTGCTTCTGTGATTTGTGAGCCTGTGATTCATCCTTGTTCTAACAGGTGCCACAGTAACTGACTTTCTTCTGTGATGTCTGCCCCAGGGAGGGTGTCAAACTGGCCCTCTGCTGTGAAGGGTGATACCATGACTGGGACTCTTTCATAATGTGTGCCCCAGTAATTAGCCCTGTTCTGCTATGGATGGTCCAGTGACTGACCTTACTCCATGATGAGTGATCCAGGGATTGGTGTCCTTTATAATGGGTGACCCAGTAACTATCTCTTCTCTATCATGTGTTCCTCAGTGACTGACCCTCCTCTGTGATGGTGGCTCCAGTGACTGGTTCTCCTCCATAATTGAAATCCCATTTACTGACTCTTTTCTCTGATGGGTGCTCTCTAACTCCACTTGGTGATGGGTGTCTCAGTGACTTACTCTCTTCTGTCATGGATTTGCCATTGACTGTGCCTTCTCTGTAACGGGTAGCCCAGTGACTGGTCTTGTTACATGATCAGTGAACCTGTGATTGATCCACTTTCTAATGGGGTCCCCAGTGACTGAGACTCCTTTGAGAGTCTAGACCAACTCTGCAATAAGATCCTCCATGTCTGGGCCTCCTCCTAATGACTGCTCTCTGATGGGTACCTGTGTTATTAGTCTTCCTCTGTGATAGGTGTCTTGGTGAGAGTGACTCCTCTGTGATGGATACCAAAGTGACTAACCCGACATAATGGATGCCTTAGAGGCTAGCTCTCCTCTCTGCTGTGTGCCCCATTGACTCTCTCCTCTATGCTGTGTGTCCCAGTGACTGGTTCTCCTCCATTATTTATGATCCAGTGACTGGGTCTCTTCTGTAATTGATGCCCCAGTAACTGGCACTCCAAAAAGTGGTTCTGGCATTGACAATCCTCCTATGTGGAGGTTGTATCACTGACTGGCCTGCCTCCATAATGAGTTATTTTTTTAAAAATTATTTACTTATTATAAAGATGTGGGGTACAATTTGGGGTTAGATATACAAATATTGATCATGCAGGTACCCTTGTTGATGAAGTATGCCCCTCCATCCCCTAGCAGTTTCCCTCAACTGACAGTCCCAACCCCTTTCCCCTGACAGTTTTCCACTACTGTCAATTACTTTCTTATAGCATTATAATAGTTCAAGGTCACCTTAGGAGTGATAACAATGGGACTTTGTTTCTGTGATAAATCACTGAGTATGATCAACTGCAAATCCATCCAATTTGCTGCAAAGTCCATATATTTATCCTTATTTATGGCTGCATAATAATCCATTGTGTATATATACTACATTTTTTTATACAGTCCAGCTTCGATGGGCAATACAGTTGGTTCCATGTTTTTGCTATTGTGAATAGAACTGCAACAAACATACGGGTGCAGGTATCTTTTTCGTAGAAAAATTTGAATTCCTCTGGGTATATTCCCAATAGGGGAATTGCTGGGTCATATGGAAGGTCAATTACTAGTTCTTTCAAAAATCGCCACACTGTCTTCCAAGAGGTTGTACTAGTCTGAATTCCCATCAACAGTGTAGAAGCGTTCCTTTTTCTCCACATCCTCACCAACATCTTATATTTTTTGTTTTATTAATGTTGGTCATTCTTACAGGGATTATGTGATATCACAATTGGTTTAGATTTGCATTTCTCTGAGGATAAGTGAGGCTGAGCCCTTTATCATGTGTCCGTTGGCTGCCTGTATATCTTCTTTTGAGAAGTTTCTATTCATGACTTTTGCCCTCTTTTTAAAGGGGCTCTTTGTTTGTTTTTCCTTTCAGTGCGTTTGAGTTCCTTGTAGATCCTAGATGTTAGCCCTTTGTCAGATATACAGTGGGCAAATATTTTTTCCCATTTTGGAGGCTGTCTCCCTGCTTTCTTGATGGTTTCTTTGGTTTTGCAGAAGCTTGTCAGTTTAATGAGGTCCCACTTGTCTATCTTATCTCTTATGGCCTGATCCACTTCAGTTTTTGATCAGGAATCAGTTGCCAGTTCCAAATTCCATAAGAGTGTCTCCTGCATTTTCTAAGGTTCTTACCATTTGAGGTTTTACATTTAGGTCTTTGGTCCATTTAGAGTTAATTTTTTGTGTATGGTGATAGATAGGGGTCCTGTTTCAATCTTCTGCATGTGTTCAGCCAGTTTTCTCAGCACCATTTACTGAATAGGTTCTCCTCTCCCCAGTTGCTGTTGTTAGAGGTTTTGTAAAAGCTGAGTTGGTTGAGGAATTGAGGCTTTGCTCCCAGTATCTCTATCCTGCTCCATTGGTCTGTGTGCCTGTTCTTGTACCAATACCAGGCTGTTTTCATTACTGCAGACTTTTAATAAAGTTTGAAGTCTGGAAGTATGATTCCGCCTTCTTTGCTTCTTTTGCTAAGGTTTGTTTTAGCTATTCATGGTCATTTGTGATTTCATATGAATTTCTGTATTGTCATTTCCAGATCTGAGAAGAATAATGTTGGTACGTAATGGGTATTCCACTGAATCTGTAGATTGCCCTTTGCAGCATGGAAGTCTTAGCAATGTTGATTCTTTTCTATTCATGAGCATGGGGATATTTTTTCACTTGTTTGTGTCTTCTTGGATTTCTTTGAGCAGTGTTTTGTAATTCCCTTTGTAAAGGTCTTTCACTTCGTAAAGGTCTTTCACTTCTCTGGTTATGAAGATGCTGAGATATTTCATTTTTTTGGTGGCTATTGTGAATGGGGTTGTGCTTTTTATTTGGGTCTCTACCTGCTTGTTGGTGTATAGGAATGCAACTGTCTTTTGCACAGTTATTTTGGACCCTGGAACTTTGTCAAAGTCCTTTATCAGTGCAAGCACGTTTTTAACAGAATCTATGGGATTTTCAAGGTATAGGACAGAGGTCCTCAAACTTTTAAAACAGGGGGCCAGTTCACTGTCCCTCAGACTGTTGGAGGGGCGGACTATAGTTTTTTTTAAAAAACTATGAAAAAATTCCTTTTTTTAAAAAAACTATAGTCTGCCCCTCCAATGGTCTGAGGGACAGTGAACTGGCCTCCTGTTTTAAAAGTTTGAGGACCCCTGGTATAAGGTCATATCATCAACAAAGAGGGATGGCTTGACTTCCTGTTTTCCTATTTGGATACCCCAGATGTCCTTCTCTTGTCGAACTTCTTGAACTAGGCCCTCCAACACAATATTGAACAAGAGAGGTGAGCGTGGTCAGCCTTGTCTTGTTCCAGTTTTCAGGAGAAATGTTTATAGTTTCTGTCCATTTAGCAATATGTTAGCGGTGGGTTTGTCAAAGATGGCACTTACTATTTTGAGATATATTCCTTGTATACCTAGGTGTTTGAGGGTTTTTATCAAGAAGAGATGCTGAACTTTATCAAAAGTTTTTTCTGCATCTAATGAGATGATCATGCGGTTCTTGTTTTTATACCTGTCAATGTATTTAATGACATTTATGGTCTTGCGAATGTTGAACCAGCCCTGCATCCTTGGGATGCATCCTGGGGATGAAGTTTTTATTGTCAGAATCTCTGTTACAAGTGCTTTCAGTGTAGCATCTTGTCTATCTTGAGTCTTATTCACTCTTTCCAACCATTCTCTGATCCCTGTCATATTCTGGGACCAGTTGTTGGTGACTTCCATTGTTTGGACACCAAGGTCTGATTTCCTAGGAGTTTTGTCTCTGGTGGACTTGGAATTGCTTGAGGTCTTCCTTTGACTTTCCTCATTTGTGACAGATATCTTGTTTTTTGTGTTTTTTGTGTTTTTTTGTTTTTCTCTCTTCAGTTCTGTTTTTCAGTGTCAGTGGGAGAGGCTTTCCCTTCTGATGTTTGCCCAGTCCTCTATTCTTCCCTGATCCAGGCTCTGGATTTGTTTTATTTTGAAATAGGATGGTGGATGGGAAGCTTTGCTGTCTCTTGTAGTTCTTTTTAAATTTAAGTAAAGTGTAGGATGGGGCACTGGGAGTCAGATGCTACTTGCAATTTAAAATGTTCACTTATTGTGGTATTCTTTCCCTGGGATCAACTCCCCACCACTTCTCTATATGATGAGACAAAGCAGAAACCAACCCACACCACAAAACAAGCAACAGAAAAACCACAAGAAAACTAAACACATACACATACATGTCTAGTATGAAGTAAATAGAGAAGAAAGAAAGGAATACCAAAGGGGTAGAATAAGGAAACAGAAAAAAAATGTGGGGAATTTCAGGTGGAACCCTCACACCTCATGATACATTGGCACATCTCTTAAATTGTAAAAAATGAATATTAAAAAAAGAAACCCCAGAAGAACAAACGAGCAAAAACGAACAGCAAAATCAAAAGATAAATACTCAATCATTCACATACACATATAGACAGAAGGATGACAAATAAAAGCAGAAAGAAACAAAGAAAGAAAAGAAATTTTAAAAATTGGGAAGAGATGCAGTTCAAAGTCACACATACACATTCATGCACAAAGGAAAAATATTTTAAAAATAGACAAACAACAAACAGAAAAATTTTAAGATTAAAAAATAATTAAAAATTTGAAAAAACAAACCAGAACAAAAACAGAGACAATAAAACCTGTCCTCTTGTGGCAGATTGTAGTTGTTTCTCTAATCAGATGTCTCCTGCAGAGCCACCTCTTTCACTCTCTTCTTAAGGAGAGGAGCAGGGAAGGAGGTGGGGCAGTGTGAAGGGTGGTGCTGTGGTCCTCCCCTCAAACTCTTATGGTCAGGGAGATCTCTGGTGGGGATGTACAGGATAGTCTCTTCCCCAGGTATGTACTCTCATTAGGTTACCCCAGCCAGTCCTATCCTGGAATGGGATTCTCCTATTGAGACTGATGTCCAGCTCCATCTGGGTTTCTCCCTCAGTCATGGCCCAGCTACGTGGGTCTGTCATTCAAAGGATTGCTGTGGAGGAGGGCATTTTTGTCAGCCAGGACTCACCACTGATCTCTATGGAGTTCTCCCTTGTCCTTTTCTGGACACAACCTTTGTCCCACAGTTGGTTCAGGATAGGGGTTGGGCCCCTAGAACTCAGCACTTTCAGGTCCCTCTGAAGTTTGTGCTCTCAGGATATTTTCTTTAGACCACATCCAGCCCTGAGTAGTTGATCTGCCATTCACAGAGATCGCCTCTATGGGTTGAGTCGGCAGCCCCTTCCAGTGACTTGTTAGGTCTCTCTCCCATTTCAGTGCTAAGAGGGCGCCTGGGGCAATTGTTTTTGTGTTGCTTAAGCAACGGGTTGGAGGCTGGTGGGGGGCGCTGGGCGGAGCAATGCAAGTTTCTACCTGGAAAATGACTGCTGTGGGTGGCTCCTTACTAGCCATGTATTTCTCTCTCTGGATTCCCCCGAAGCGCTGTCTCCAAAAATCAAATCATGCGCTCCAACAGGCCCAGTATGCCAGATTATGGTATACACCAGGCACCAGAAGCTGGGAATCAGCTGGATTCAGCAGGTTTTTATCAGGGGCGTTCTGCAGCAGACGTTTCTCTAACGTTCTTGGGCACTGAGCTCTAATTTCAGGGTGATGGGAACTTTCAATAGCTCTCAGAGGGGGGACCCGGGCCAAGTATCCCCTCAGATGGACCTTCATGTTCCCACCAGCACCCCCTATTCTCGTGGAGACTCTCTATTATCACTAGCCTCCAGTGGAGACTCTCTATTATCACTAGCCTCCAGGGAGATTTTTACAGCGTGACCTGTTGGTCACCATCTTGAACTCCTCCATCCATGAGTTCTACAGGGACTGGCCCTCCACTGTCATGGGTATCACCGTAATTTACCTCATCATTGTTGGGTGTTCCAGTTACAAGTCCTCATCAGTTAGGGGTGCTAACATGACTCACTGACCTTTGCGTTGGGTGACCCAGTAAATTATCTGCCATCTGTTATTGTTGCCGAGTGACTGGGTCTCATCTGGGATGTGTGTCTCAGTGACCAAACCTCTTCTGTGATGAATGTACTTTTGACTGGCTCCCTCTGTGATGGGTGCCCAATGACAAAGCCCCCTCTGTAATGGTTGCTTCAGTGAGTGGCCCTCATATGTGATGACTGTCCCAGTGACCGTGTCTCCTCTGTTATGGGTGCCACAGTGATTGTGCCTGCACTGTTATCATTGCCACTGTGATGGGCCTTTTTCGGTGATGGCTGCCTCAATGACTATCTGTCCTCTTTGATCAGTCCCTCAGTGACTCATCCAACTCTGTGATGTTTGCCATAGTAACTTACCCTAGTGAATATATCATCTGTAGTGGCTGCCCAGTGACTAGCTATCCTCTCTGATATGTTTCCCAGGAATGGGTCTCACTGGTTATGGCTGCCCAGGTGACTGACACTCCTTAGTGATAGGTTCTTAGGTAAATAATTCTTCTCTATGTTAGGAGTCTCAGAGGCTAGCCATCCTCTGTGATGTGTGCCACAGTCACTACATATCTTCTGTGATGGGTAGTCCAGTGATGGACTCTTCTCTGTGATTGGCACCCCAGTGACTGGTCCTCCTCTGTGATATGTGCCCAAATGACTGGGCCTCCAACTAATGGCTTCCCAAGAGTCTTACCCTTTTCTTGAATGGTGACTTGGTGACTTCTCCTTCTGTGTAATGGGTGCCTCAGTGACTGACCCCCTTCTGTGATAGGTGCCTCAATGATAGGCTTTCCTCAGTGATTGTGCCCAGTAACTAGTAATCCTCTCTGATGGGTGCCCCAGTTTCTCTCTCCTTGGTGATATTTGTCCTAGTGACTGACTCGCCTCTGTGATTGGTGCCCGAGTAAGTAATGTGGATTTGTGATGGTTGCCCTAATGACTGACCATCCTCTATAATGGGTGCCCCATAAGTGGCACACTTTTCTGTTGGGATTCTCTGTGACTGACTCTTCTCTGGGAATAGTGTCCCAGTGACTGACATTCCTTTGTGATTTGTACCTTAGGAACTGGGCTCCCACTATCATGTATGCCCTAAAGACTAGCCCTCTTCTATTATATGTTCTCCAGTGAATGACTCTACTCTGCTGTATGTTTCAGTGACTGGCCCTATTTGATGATGGATGCCCTAGTGAATCACTTTTCTCTGTTAAGGGTGCTTCAGTGACTAGTCTTCCATTATGATGTGTGCCCTGTGACTAGTGCTCCTCTGTAAAAGATACCTCCATCACTGACACTACTCTGGGATGGCTGCTCCAGTAATGGCCTTGTCTGTTATTGGTGCTCCATTGACTGCCGCTCCTCTGTGTTGGTGCCCAATGACTGGCCCTCCTCTGTGATGAGTGTCCTGTGACTGATCTTCTACTGTGATATGTACTTCAGTGACTGTCCCTACTCTATGTCTGGTGGCTCATTGACTGCACCTACTCAGTGATTGGTGCACCAGTGATTAGCTTTGATTGGCACTTATATGTGATTTGTGCCCCATGATTGGCCCTTCTTCTCATGGGCACCACCGGGACAAGACCTCCTCTTTGATAGATGCCCCACTGCATAGTCCCCCTCTTGGATGGTTGCCTCTGTAACTGACCCTTCACTGTGATGGTGCCTCAGTGACTATTGCTCCTCTTTGATAGGTACCCTCAGTGAATTGCCCCTTGTGTAATTAGGGCTCCAGTGACTGGCTCTCCTCTGTGATGTTTGTCTCAGTGACTGACTCTTCTATGTGACAGGTGCTTTAGTAACCAGGTTTTCTCTGTAATTGGTGCACCAGAGACTTGCCTTCCTCTGTAATGGTTGCCTCACAATCTTTTTTTATGAGTTGGAGTCACACTCTTTTGCCTATACTCAAGTGCAGTGGCACACTCATGGCCAGTTAAGTATCTACCTGCTAGGCTCCAGTGATCCTTCCAACTCAGACTTCCAAGGAGCCAGAACTACAGACACATGCTATGCCTTATGATATTTAATTCCTCAGTCATGTGTCCCCAGTGAATTTCCCACCTCTGTGTTCAGTGGTCTCATGACTTTCCCCCTTTTGTGATAGGTAAACCACTGACTGGCCTTCTTCTAAAATGTGTACACTAGTGACTAGCTCTCTTCTCTCATGGGAGCACCAGTGACTCGCTCTCCTCTCTGATGCATGTCCCAGTGACTAGCCTTCATCTGTGTAGAGTGCCTAATGTCCGGTCCTCCTCTGGATGGGTGTCTCAGTGACTGTTCCTCTTCTGTGATCAGTGCTTCAGTGAGTTAATTTTGCTCTCATGGGTTCCCCAATGATTGTTCTTCGCCTGTAGTGAGTGTCTCTGTGACTGAACACCCTCTGTGATTGGTGCCCCAATGATTGGTCATCCTCCTAATGGGTGTCCCAGTTACTGACCCTCCACTATAATTGGTGCCACAGTGGTTATTCCCCCTCTGAGTTGGATGTTCTAGTGAATACCATGTTCTTTGAGGGCTGCCCCTATTGCTGACCCAATGTTGTGATGGGTGGTCCAGTGATTATCCTTCATCTGTTATAGATGACTTAGTGACTGTGCCTCCCTTAGGATAGAGGCCTCAGTGACTGCACCTTCATAGTAATGGATGCCAAAGTGACTAGACCTCATCTGTCATGACTGAGCAGAGACTGGTCCCCCTCTTGATGGGTATCCCAGTGACTGATGTTTTTCATATTGGGTGTCCCACTGACCAGTCCTCCACTGTGATGGGTGCACCAGTGATTAGCCTTCATCTTTGATGAGTGCCCCAGTTATTGGGCTTTCACTGTGATGCCTGCCCCAGATAATGGCCCTCTTCAGTGATGGATACTTAGGTGACTGGCTCTCCACTGTGTTGGAAGACCCAGAGTTTAACGGTCCTCTGTGATGTGTGTCCCAGTAACTGAATTTCCTCTGTGACAGCTGGCCCAGTGAGTTGTCCTTCTCTGTGATCAGTGTCCCAAAGACTAACCTCCTCCCATTTGGTGCTCCAGTGACTGATACTTAACTGTGAATGGTGCCTCAGTGAGTGGACCTCTTCTGTCATAGGTGCCCAGGGAATGGGCTTCATCTGAGATAGGTACCCCAGTGCTTGGTGCTCCTCTGTAATCAATGCCCAAGTCACTCACTCTCTTTATAATGGTGGCCCAAACACTGACTCTCCTCTGAAATAGGTGACTCAATGAGCACACTCTGATATGGGTGCCTCAGTAATGCCCTCCTCATTGATTAGTGCTACAGTGTTTGGTCCTCCTCTGGTATGAGTGATGGTGTCCAGTCAATCTCCTAATGGGTGCTTCAGTGATAGGCCCTTCTCTGGGAAGGTTGCCTCATTCACTGGTCTTCCTCTGGGAGGAGTGTCTTAGTGACTCACTCTATTTTGTGATGATGCCCTGATGATGGCCCTCTTCTATAATGGGTGCTTCAGTGACAAGGTCCCCTCTATGATGATGGGCTTAGTGACCAGCCTTCATCTAGTGTGGGTGCCGCCATGACTGGGCCTTCACTGTGATGCTGGCACCAGTGACTGGCTCTCTTAGTTATGAGTGACCAAGTGACTAACCCTCTTCTGCAATACATGCCCCGGTGACTGGTGTTGGTTATACTCTGACTGGTTCTTCTCTGTAATGGGTATCTGAGTTTCTGGCCCTCCACTTTTACCGGTGCTCCAGTGATTGACCTTCCTCTTAATGGATGCCAGAGTGACTGGCTTTCTCTTGGGTTGGGTGACTCTGTGACTGGTCTGAACCCCTGTTTTGGGTGCCTTGGTGACTGGACCACCTCTGGAATGGGTGACTTACTTACAGGAACTTCTCTGTGATGGTTGCCTCAGTGACAAGCATTCTTCTGTGATGGGTGCCTATGAGACTAGTTTCTTCTTTGAAGTGCCTCAGTGACTGTGTTCCACTATAATGGGTTCCCCATGACACATCCTCCTAAGTGATGGGTACCTCAGTGACTGGTACTCCCTTATGATCAGTGCCCTAGTGACTGGCACTCTTTTTTGATCAGTGCCCCTGTGACAGATGTTCATTCATAATGGGCCCCTGGTGTCTAGCCTTCTTCTCTCCTGGGAGCTCCAGTGACTAACTCTCTTTTCTGATGAATGTCCAAATGACTGGCACTCATCTATGATGTGTGTTCCAATGAACAGGTCTCCTCTGGGATGGATGCCTCAGTGAGTGAATCTCTTCTGTGATTGATGCCCCAGTGACTTGCCCTCTTCCTAATGGATGCCCCAGTGGCTTAAACAATATTTATATGGGTGCCTCAGAGACTAATCCCCCTCTGGTATGGGTGGCTCCACGAAAGCATCTCCTCTGTGATATTTGACAAGAGTCATTGGCCCTCATATTTAATGGGCGCTTCAGTGAGTGGGCCTCCTCTGAGATTGGTTCCCCAGTGTTCACTTTCACACTAATGGGTTCCCTCGTGCAGAGTATTTCACTTGGATGGCTGCCCCTGTGATTTACCGTTTTGTTCGTTGGGTCTTCTCTTACTGGCCCTCCTTTGTGTGGTGTGTTTAAGTCATTTGCTCTGCATTGTGATGAGGCCCAGTGAATGGTCCTCTTCTGTAATGGTTGCCCAAGTTTCTGACTTTCCTCTGTGATGTTTGTCCCAGTGACTGGCTCACCTCTGTGATGGGTGCCCCAGTACATAGCATTTGACTGTGAGGTATATCCAGTGGTGGGCCCTTCTCTATAATGGATGCCCCATGACTGGGGCTCCTCTGTGATGTCTGGCACAGTGACTGGTGCTCCTTTGTGATTAGTGCCACAGTGACTAGCTTTCCTCCATAATGTGAGCCCATCTGACCAGCCCTCTTATATCATGGGTTCTCCAGTAAATCACTCCCCTCTATGATGCATACATCAGTGACTGGCTTCCCTTTGCAATGGGTATTCTAGTGACTGGCCCTCCTCCTACTGAGTGCCTGAGTGACTGACCTTCCACTGCGATTGGTTCCCTGGTGTCTCCTCTGTGATGGTTGCCCAGACACTGGACCCAATATGTGATGGGTGTCCCAGTGAATGGCCATGCCCTAGTGACTGCCTCTCTTCCAAATGTGTTTCTCAGTGACTGACTATCCTCTGAGATGTGTTTCTCTATGATGGACCCTTCCCTGTTGTGGAAGCCCCAGTTTTTGGCCCTCCTCTTTGCTGGGTGCCCCAATGACTGATGTTTCTCTGTGATTGGTGGCCTAGTGATTGACCCTTCTTCTAATAGTTTCCCCAGTGACTGTCCCTTCTCTGGGATGGGTGCCTCAGTGCCTGTCCTATTTCTGTGTGGGTGCTTCAGTGAATGGACATCCTCTGGGATGGGTGCCTCAATGGCTGGTTCTTCTCTGTGATGCTCTCTCATTGACTGGTCCTCTTCTGTGA
>NW_007153700.1:0-5101 GCF_000164805.1 Carlito syrichta | reverse complement strand
ATAATGAATGCAGCAGTGACTGGGCCTCTTCTGGAATGGGTGCATCAGTGACTGGCTCTCATCTGTGATGGATGGCCTAGTGACTCTTATGTGATGTGCGCCCCAGATACAGGGCTTCCTTGGAATGAATACCTCAGTGACTGGTCCTCCTCTGTAATCAGTGCCTTGTAACTGGTTCTCATCCTAAAGGTTGGTCGAGGGATTGACCCTCCTCCATGATGGGTGCCCAACTGACTGAGTTTCCAACGTGATGGTTATCCCAGTGACTGGGTCTCTTGTATCATGTAGCCCAGTGTGGCCTCTCTTGTGATTGGTGCCCCAGTTACTTGTCCTTCTCCTATTGGGTGCCCCAGTGACTGGCCCTACTACATAATGGGTGCTTTAGTGACTGGGTCTCCACTGGGATAGATCCCTCAGTGACTGGCCCTCGTTGGTGATTAGTTCCCACTGACTGGTCCTTTTTGGTGCTTGGTGTGCCAGTGACTGACCCTCCAACTAATTGGTGCCCCAGTGACTGGCCCTCCACTGGGATGGGCACCTCAATGACTATCTCAAATCTGTGATGATTTTCTCAGTGACTGGCCACCTTCTGGGTTGTGTGCCTCAGTGACAGTCCTTTGTGATGGGTGCTCAGTGACTGGCTCCCCACTCTGATGATTCCTCAGTAGCCAGTCCTCCACTGTGTTGTGTGCCCTGATGACCAGCCATCATTTGTAATGGATTCCCTATTGAATACACTTCTTTTGTGATGGGTACCTCAGCAACAGTTCTTCCTCTGTAATCAGTGCATCAATAAATTGCCTTCCTCTTGAGTGTCCCAGAGACTGGCACTACTCTGAAGTGGGTGCCTCATTGACTGGCCCTCCTCTGGAATGAATGTCTCACTGATATGCCCTCTTCTGTGATTGGTGCCCCACTAATGGTTCCTTTTCCTAATGTGTGACCAGAAAATCATCCTTGTCTTGGATCGGTGCCTCATTGACTGGTCCTCTTCTTGGATGCATGCCTCAGTAACTGGTTCTCTACTGTGATGTTGTCCCAGTGACAATTTCTCCTCTGTGATAGGTGCCTCCAGTATCTTGTCACTTTCTGTAATGACTGACCCAGTGATAGGCTCACCTATGTGATGTTTTTCTCAGTGACTAACTCTTCTCTGTTGTGGGAGCTCCAGTAAATTGACTTTTTCTGTGATGCATGCCCCAGTAACTGGCCCTCCTCTATAATGGTTGACCCATGAATTTTCCTCCTCAATCATGAATACCCAGTGAATGGCAAACCTTTGTGTTCCAAGCTCACATGACTGTATCTGCTTTGTGATAGTTGAAACAATGACCAGCCCTCTTCCATAATGAGTACATTAATTACTATCCCTATTCTCTCACATGTGTTTTAGTGACTCACTCTCCTCTGTGGTGCAGGTGCCAGTAACCTCCCATTATCTGGATGCTACCTCAATGACTGGTCCTCCTCTGGATTGGTGCTCCATTTACTGGACATCCTTGTAATTGGTACAAAAATGAATGGTCTTTCCCCTGAATGAATGCGTTTCTGATTGAAACTTCTCTGTAATCAGTGACTCAGCAACTAGCCCTCCTCTGTGATTGGTGCCCCAGTGAATGGCCCTCCTCTTAAGGATTGTCACAGTGACTGGCTCTCCGCTATGAGGGTGCCTCAGTGACTAGCCCAACTCTGTGATGAATGTCCCAATGACTGGCCCTCCTCCTAATGGGTGCTCCAGTCACTGGCCCTTGTCTGTAATGGGTCCCAGAGTGATTAGACCAAATGTGTGATGTATGTACCTGTGACTAGTCCTCCCAGTGATGATTGGTCCAGTGATTGTCCCTCTTCTGTTATAGGTTTTCCAGTGACTGAGACTTCTCCATTGTTGGAATTTCAATGGCTGGTCCTCCTTTGTGATTGATGACCCTTTGACTGACTCTCCATCACAGTGGTTGTCACAGTCACTAGACCTCCTTTGATAAGGTTGTCCCAGTGAATTTTTTCCTCCATAATGTGTGAATTTGTGGCTGATCTGCCTCTGTGATCAGTGCCACAATTGCTAGCCCTCCTCTGAGTTGAATGTTCCAGTGACTAGCTCTCCTCTTTGAGGGGTGCCCCCATGACTGGCCTGCCTTTTGATGAGTGGCCCATTAATTAACCTTCATATTTTATAGATAATCCAGTGTCAAGTCCTCCCCTTGGATGGGAGCTTCAGTTACTGTACCCCCATTGTGTTGCGTTCCACAGTGACATGACTGCCTCTGTGATAAAATGACTACAGACTGGGTCCTCTCTTGATGGCTGTCCCAATGATTTCTCTTCCTCCTATTGGGTACCTCACTGACTGGCCCTCTACTGTGATGGGTTCACCAATGACTAGCCTTCTTCTGTGATGGACGACCCAGGGACTGGGCCATCACTGAGATGCCTGCCACAGTGACTAACCCTCCTCAGTGATGGGTACGTTGGTGACAGGCTCTCCACCGTGTAGGGAGCCCCAGACTTTAGTCCTCCTTTGTAATGTGTGCCCCAGTGACTGATCTATGATGACTCCTCCTTTGTGATGGGTGCTTCAGTTTCTACCTCTCCTCTTTACTGGGTGCCTCAATGACTGGTACTCCTCTGTGATTGTTGTCTCAGTAATTGGCCCTCTTCCTAAGGGTTTACCAATGACTGTTCCTTCTCCAGGATGGGTCTATCTCTGTGTGGGTGCTTCAGTGAATGGACCTACTCTGGGATGAGTGCCTCAGTTACTGGCCCTCCTCAGTTATGGGTACGTCAATTACTGGCTCTTAAATGTGATGGTGCTCCAATGACTGGTCCTTGACTGGATTGGTGTCTCAGTAACTAGCAATTCTCTTTGATGGGTGCCCTAGTAACAAGTCTTCTTTTTTGATGGATTCCCCAGTGACTGGTCCCCCTATATAATGGGTTCTACTTAACAGGCTCTTTCATGTAATTGGTATCTCAGTGACTGTCTATCCTCTGTGATTCGTACCCCATTGGATGGCCCTCTTTATGTGCTCGGCGCCCTGGTGAGAGTTTTTCTTCCATAATGGATTCTCTAGTGAATAACCCTCTTCTATAATGGGGGACCACGTGACTGGTTGTCCTCTGTGAAGTATCTCCCAATGACTGGCTCTCCACGGTGAGTGATGGACCAATGACTTGCCTTTCTCCTGATAGGTTCCCAAGTATGTTGTCCTTCTTTGGATGATGACCCAGTGACATTTCCTTCTGTGGAATGGGTGCCTCAGTGACTGGTCCTCTTCAGTGACTGGTGCCTCAGTGACTTGCTGTCTTCAGTGATGGTGCCCCAATAACTGGTCAACACCTTCTTGGTTGATCCAGTGAGAATACCTACTCTGTGATGGATGCTTCTGTACCTGATTGTCCCCTGTGTGGTTTGTCCCAATGACTAGTTGACATCTGTGTTTGGTGTCCCAGTAAGTAGTATACTTCTGTGATGGTTGCTCCAACTACGGGCACTCCTTTATGGTGGGTGTCCTATAAGTGACACTCATCTCTGATGGGATCAGCAATGACTGACCCTTCTCTGGGGTTGGTGCCTCAGTGACTGGCCCATCTTTGTAATTGGCATCCCAGTAACTAGCCCACCTCCATAATAGGTATCTGAAAGACTAGCCCTCTGCTCCCCTAAGTTCCACAGTGAATGGCTGTCTTCTATCATGCATGCCCCAGTGATTTGCTTCTTTTTGTGATGGGTGCCCCAGTGATTGACTCTCCCATGAGATGCATGCCTCAGTGAACGACCTTCCTCCATTATGGATGCCACAGTGACTATCCCTCCACTGTGTTGTGTGTGAAAATGACTAGCATTCCTCTGTGAAGGTTGCCACCGTCACTGGCCCTCCTCTGTGTTGGCTGACCCAATAAGTGGCCTCTTCTGGTATGGGTTCTTGAGGTACTGTCCCTCCTCTGTGTTGGGTGCCCATGACTGATTCTGCTTTGTGATGGGTTCCTCAGTGGCTTATCTTCTACTGTGATGAGTACCTCAGTGACTATCCCTCCTCTATGTTTGGTTCCTAATTGACTGTCCTTTCTCAAACTGATGTTCCATTGACTGGCCCATATATCTATCTGTGCCCCATTATTGGCCTTCCTTCTAATGGGTATCACAGGGACAATGCCTTTCCTCTGATGGGTGCATCACTGATTGGTTCTACTCTGTGAAAGGCACTTCAGTGTGTTATGGGTGACCAAGTGATTAGTTCTCCTCTATGATGATTGTGTCAGTCAATGATCCTCCTCCATAATAAAGGACCTAGTATCAGGGCTTCCTTTCTGGTTGGTGCCCAAGTGACTGGTCCTCCTCTGTGATTGGTATCCCAGTGAGCAACTCTCATCTGTGATGGGTGTCCTAGTACTTGGGCCTCCTTGATAATGGATGCTTCTGTAACTACCATCCACTGTGATGGGCCTCCTCAGTAATGTTTGCTCCAGTAACTGGCCCTCTACTGTAATAGATGCCACAGTGCCTCTGCCGTTTTTCAATAATCAGTGCACCAGTGACTGGTTGTCTTTTGTGATAGGTGGCATAGTTCCTAGTTCTCCTCTCTTATGGGTACACCAGTGACTGACTTTCTATTATGGGTACCATAGTGACTGACACTCCTCTGTGATGAGAGCCCCAGAGACTGGCGCTTCTCTGTGATCAGTGCCAGGTACTTGTCTCTTCTATTGGTAGCCTGAGTGATTGTTCCTTCTCTGTAATGACTGCCCCAGTGACTAAGCATCTTCTGTGATGGCTGTCTTAGTGGGTGGTTCTCATCTGTGATGGGTGTCCCAGTTTCTGGCCGCATATTGTTATTGACACCCCAGGAACTGACCCTCCTCCTAATGTGTGCCCCAGTGACTGGTCCCCCTCTGGGCTTGTTGCCACAGCTAGGCACTTTTCTGGTATGGGTGTCTCAGTGACTGGCCCACATCAGTGATGGATATCCCAGTAACTAGCCCTCTTCTGTGAGTGATGCCCCCATGACTATCCTGCCTCATTGATGTCCTCCCAGTGATTATACCCCATCAGTTATAGGTTTTCCAGTGAATGGCCCTACTCCACTACTGGATCTCTAGTTACTGT
>NW_007153699.1:0-988 GCF_000164805.1 Carlito syrichta | reverse complement strand
AGGAAGGTTTCTAGGTGCACATACTTTCCATGCAGATGTGGATCTTTTAATGTATGAGCTTTCCCTCAAGGCTCTCTGATTTTCAAAGTTCCTCAATAGCCATTTCTTATCCTGGAGCATTTTATTTTTAAGAAAACTTAAAAAAAAACTTTTAGTGACATTACCTAGGCCCCAAAGTTATATGTTGTTTAATTAATGTACCATTAAACCTGTATTCCTAAAATCACTTCTACATTTAAACTATCACCACTCTATTAAAACTTAACTTATATCCTAAACCCATACAACTTATAAATTCCTTAAATATATATTTAAAATTTCACCAAGCTGGGCTTGGTGGCTCAGCCTGTAATCCCATGCCTTTGGGAGGCTGAAGTTAGTGGATTGCCTGAGCCTGCGGGTTCAAGACCCCCCTGGGCAGGAGAGATCTCATCTCCACAATAAATAAAAAAAATTATCCAGGCATGGTAGTGCATGCCTGTAATTCCAGCTACTCAGGAGGCTGAGGTGGAAGGATCACCAGAGCCCAGCAGGTTGAGGCTGCGATGGCCAGGAGCGGCCACTGCACTCCAGTCTGGGTGACAGAGTGAGAATTCAACTCAAAAATAAATAAAATAAATAAATTAAAGTTTCTCTAAACTTAAATCTTATATCTCAACTTATTATAAACTTCCTATCTTATACCTATAAAAACATTATATCTAAAACTATAACTACTATAAAAATTAAAATATTTAAAATAAATCTTTGCTCTAACAAGATTTGCAAGCCACTTTTCACCTGGGTATGAGTCACAAATCCTACCTTAAAGTACAAGATTTGCAACCCATTACCAGGCAAAAGAAAGCCCCTTAGACATGTCTCAAGTCAACCATGATATTTATCAAAAAGTTCAAATGGCATAATGGGAAGTGGAAAAATTAACAGTGAGTTTCCAAGTAGCTGAAGATACTTCACATAAACATGCTGCTTTCTTCTTTCGTGACTG
>NW_007153698.1:0-4246 GCF_000164805.1 Carlito syrichta | reverse complement strand
TAAAGACACTCCCCTGCCCTTTACTAAAAATAAGGTGAAAACACCAAAATTCACACCTAGGTATGTGTCTCTGGCTAATGTAGGTATGCAGGGAGTCAGAAAAAAGGCAGAAGAAGAGAAAGATTTTACCTTGTCTTCTTGCTTTCCAGTAATTTATATGTGGATAATATCACCATCTCATATGACAAAACTCAGTTTCAAACCTTGTTGCAAACTAATGATGATTGGCAAGTGGCTTTGATTGATTTTAGAGGACAAATTTTGTTTCATTTGCCTAGAAATCCATTGTTGCAGTTTGTGAAATGTAATCCTATAATTATTCCTCATGCGTGTTCCTTAGTCCCCCTTGAGGGTTTTTACTGATGGCTCTTCTAATTGTAAAGCAGTGGCAGTGATTAATGACAACCCTCATGTTTTAAGTACTTCAGAGACTTCAGCACAAAAAAAGAATTAAGAGCTGTCTTATATGCCTTTACAGCTCTAAAAGACAAGAGATTTAACTTGTATACTGATTCTCGTTATGTTCAAGGGCTGTTTCCTCATATTGAGACAGCAGCTATTCCTGTTAGTAAAACCACAATTTTGGAATTGCTTATACAACTGCAACAATTGATTCATGTTAGAAAAGAGCAATTTTTCGTTGGCCATGTCAGATCTCATTCTGGCCTTCCGGGACCTCTACATGAGGGTAATCAATTGGCTGATAATTTAACAAAACCTACCACCTATGCAACTTTGGAGACAGAGGCAGTCACTCAAGTTCAACTGTCTCATAATATTCATCATCAAAATGCTACTACTTTACATTATGAATTTCAGATACCTAGGGAAGCAGCAAGGCAGATTGTCAAGAATTGTCCAGCATGTCCTACTTTTGTTAATGTTCCAGCAGGAGTTAATCCACAAGGATTAAACCTAATGTATTATGGCAAATGGATGTAACTCATGTACCTACATTTGGAAAATTGTCTTATGTACATGTTACTGTGGATACGTTTTCTCACGTTATTTTAGGCTCAGCAAGAACTGGAGATGCTTACAAGGACATGGTGCAACATTCATTTTTTTGTTTCTCACAATTAGGTATGCCAAAACAACTTAAGACTGACAATGGTCATGCATATACATCAAAATCTTTTCAACAGTTTTGTTCTCAATTTAATATTTTTCACTCTACAGGAATTCCTTATAACCCACAGGGTCAAGCCATAGTTGAAAGAGCCCATCAAACTTTAAAAAATCAAATACATCAATTACAAGAGGGGGAATTTAGGTATAGTTCTCCTCATCATGTTTTGAATCATGCTTTATTTGTTATAAACGATTTAAATTTGGATTCTTCAGGCAATTCAGCTATGACTAGACACTAGAACCCAGAAGGAAATGTTAAACCTATGGTAAAATGGAAGTATCTTCTCACAGGCCAATGGAGAGGGCCTGATATATTACTAACCAGTGGGAGAGGATATGCTTGCATATTTCCACAGGATGTGTCAACTCCTGTTTGAATTCCTGATCGACTCATTCGAAATGCCCCCGCTAACCCAAAGACTGAGATGGGTGGCATGAATCCTGTTGAATCAAAGGAATAGACCAGAGAAAATGTAAACAAAATAAAGGTTTTCACTTCCTTTGTCCTCTCCTATTCCTCCTACAACTCCAAATCCTGCTTTCCCTACTACTCTTGTTTCTTGTAATCTGTTCTGTGAGTCCTTTCGCCTTTATCTGGGAAGGAATGCAGGCGTCTATGGCCGTGGTGCCTAGCTCTGACTTTTAGTCTTTCTCGTTTACCTTCAGAGAAGGGGCACAGCACCTGACCCCAGCCTCCAGTCTTTCTCTTTTGCCATCAGAGAAGGGGCAGCTGCCAAAGGCCACAGCACATGACCCCAGCCTCCAGTCTTTCTCTTTTACCTTTGGAGAAGGGGTGGGTGCCAAAGGCCAAGGCACCTAACCCCAACCTCCAGACTTCTCACCCCCCCTTCTCAAGGGGGTGGCTCAGACAAAAGGATGTTAAAAATTCTTCTGTTGTCTTCTTATGATAAATTTCTCTCAAGTTCAACTTTCCCAGACTGAAGTAAAGGAATCATATAAGTGAATCCTGTTAGCTAACTACAAAATAGGTGTTAATAAGCAGACTAGACTGGAAGGACAATTTCTTTTGGATGTATTTTATCTCTCAATCAGCACTGGCACAAACTCCAAAAATTAGAAAAGGGCCGACAAACCCCTCAACTATAACTATTGGACACAGCCTTTAAGGTCTTTAACAACTGGGAGGAGAAAAGAAGAACCAAAAACATAAGATAAACTTACTGCGTGCAGTCCGAGACATCGAGGTGGGAGAAGAGCTCACCATCTGCTACCTGGATATGCTGATGACCAGTGAGGAGCACCGGAAGCAGCTGAGGGACCAATACTGCTTTAAGTGTGACTGTATCTGATGCCAAAGCAAGGACAAGGTGATCTGCAACTCTTTCACCATCTGTACTGCAGAGATACAAGAAGTGGGTGTTGGCCTGTATCATAGTATGTCTTTGCTCAATCACAGCTGTGACCCTAACTGTCCAATTGTGTTTAATGGACACCACCTCTCAGAGTATCTGCTTGCCCCTTCAATGATATGGAAAAGGAATAGTCACTCATCCAGTGAGATACTGGCTTCCTGAAATGGAGAGACTGTGCTTATAACTCTGAGGTGGACTATACTGTACCTGGTGAAGGACTCTATAATAGGGAAGTTCATACAACTATGTTTGCTGATCGGCTGTCTAAAAACGTTTCTATTGCCATAGCTATTCAGGAAATCATAGACCAGAAGTTGGAAAGTAAGATTAGTGCTTTGGAGGAAGGAGTTTTAGCAGTAGGGCAAGAACTTGTGGCCTTAAAAAAGAAATTGGCTCTCCAATGTCACTCTGAGTTTAAATCTGTCCATACTTGGGACAAAGTAACTTGGAATTTGGAACCATTCAGACTTGAGTATAGACCTTACTAAATTACATCAAGAAATTCAGGCATCATTTGCTAATCAAAAATCATTAATGTCTATACTCATCAATGTGGGAATTTGCGGAGAAGTGATTCTTTTGTTGCTGTGTTTACTCCCAATCATCTTCAGAGTGCTAAAGAAGAGCAATATGGAGTTTCATGGTTTCGTGCTAAAAAATAAAAATGGGGGAGAAATTGGGAGCTGGTCATGGAGGTCCACTGAGCGTTAGGGATCAGGAAGGGCCATTGACCCTGAGACCACTAGGATGCGTTCGGGAGCTATTGATGCCATTTTCTCCCCCTTTCTACTCAGCACTAACCAGATTAAGGTTTCTGGTGGGTGGGGGATGCCCCTCCCACATTTGACTTTGTGTATAAAAGACCCGTTGTAATTCCCAATATCACACATCGCTTCTGCACTAGACTGGAGTCCAGTCTCTTTCTTTCTCTCTCTCTTTCTTTCTCTCTTCTTCCCCCCAATCGCCAACGCCATCTCCACCTTTGGGGTACCCTGAACCCAGCTGGAGCTGGTCCTCGGCAGCACAGAATCTTCAGCCGTGTCAACAGTAAGGGTGGAAGACAGAAGGGCCTCAGCTTTCCGGACTCACCCTGTGGTTTGGGGTCTTTGGCCCATCAGGAACCTGTCAATCAGGTGGGCCTCCAAGGCTGGCTCCCCAAATCTCCCCCTTTTTGTTTTTTAATACGAAGCCGTGAAATTCCGTGTTTTGTTGGGAGATGTTATTTTTCAGCAATTTGAAGATTACTGGAAGTAAACATAACAGTAACAAATTATTCCTCCACATATTCCCACATTAATTAATATGGATAACAATGACTTTTGATTAACAAATGAAGAAAAATTAGTGTAAATAGACTGAGCCAATTGAGTAGACTTAAAATGCTTTTTGGCTAAGCTAATGCCTTTTATTTCTTGCTGCAATTTAGAGAGATCAATACTTAGGTCCAAATGATTCCAAATTCCAAGGATATGGTTTATTATTTTGTCCCATGTATGGATGGATTTATTCACCTGTAGAGGAGTAACACAAATCTATTTAAACTCTGAATGGCAACGCAGGGCTAACTTGATTTTCAAAGTTACAAGTTCTTGACCTATAGCAAGAATAGGTTCCTCCAGAGCATTAAACTTACTCTTTTTTTTTTTTTTTGAGTTGGAGTCTCACTCTGTCGCCCAGACTGGAGTGCAGTGGCCGCTCCCAGCCACCGCAGCCTCAACCTGCTGGGCTCCAGTGATCCTTCC
>NW_007153697.1:0-710 GCF_000164805.1 Carlito syrichta | reverse complement strand
CCCTGGGGTGGCTCTGATGAGTTTGAGATGGGACAAAGGGTATGAACGGATTAATGGTGGAGGCTGCCCCTATTGTTTTCTGGGGTCAGGGCAAGCCCCTCAACCAGTTTCCCGAATTTGGCACTGTAGATTGCTGTTTTGTTAATGGAGTGCCATTTCTGTGAAACTTAGATCTGCAATCCTTAGCCCAGTGAAAACCTTTCTTAAATATAGGACACAAAGACTTTGGTTGAGAGCCCTCATTAGGTAACTGCATTGGAGACTTTTGCAGCCCTTGTTTAGCTGGACAGTTTCTGCTAATATGGCCAGGTTGCCCACAAGTATAGCAAGTCAGGACAGAGTTGTTTTTTGGTTTATTATTACAGTTTTGCATTCCCTGCACAAATTGTGTGTAAGTTTCTCCTTTCAAGGCAGTGGCTATTGCTATACCCTGCATAAAAGCAGGGCTGCCACTAATCACTGTGGTGACCAACTTGGATGAGGATGGGACACTGGACACTGTTCATGAAGGCCGCCCATTCAATGGAGAACCTAATGCAGAGGAGGCCTAATCACAGGAATATTCTTCACAGCAGTGGGCCAGTCACTGGTCACCCATTATGGAAGAGGTCCATAAACATGGCACCCATCAGAGAAGAAGGCTAGTCACTGGGTCACAATATTGGAGAAAGTCAGTAACTAGGATACTCATCACAGGAGATGGCTAGTCA
>NW_007153696.1:0-6640 GCF_000164805.1 Carlito syrichta | reverse complement strand
ATGGGTGAGGCTGAGTAAAAGGTGTTCCCATAAGAGGAGGGTTAGTCACTGGGAAAACCATTATGAAGGAAGATCAGTCACTGGGTCACCATTCACAGAGAAGGTCCAGCCACTGGGGCACCCTAAATGGATCAGGGCTAGTCACTAGGGCACCCAGTATGAAAGAGGCCTATTAGTGGGGCACCCAGCAAAGGAGGGCTAGTCACAAGGACACACATTATAAAGGAGGGTTTGTCATTGTGGCACTCAATATATAGGAGATTTAGTCACTAGGGCAGTGATCATAGAGGGAAAACTAGTTACTGGGGTACAGATCACAAAGGATTAGTCACCTGGACATTTTTCATAGAGAAGGGTCAATGATCTGAGCACCCATTGCAGAAGAGTGGCATTCAAAACAGTACCTATTTTAGAGGAGGTTCCTCCACTGGGACTTTTATCCCAGAGGAGAGCCAATCAATTTTTAAAATTCATTTATTTATTATAAAGATATGGGGTACAACACAGGGTTATGTATAGAAACATTTATCACACAGGTACCCTTGATGATGTACGCCCTTTTCTCCCCTAGCAGTTTCCCTCAACTTCCAGTCCTACCCCTCCTCCCTTGACTGTTTTCCACTACTGCCAATCACTTTCTTATAGCATTATAATTGTTCAAGTTCATCTTATGAGTCAGAGCATATGGAACTCAGTTCTTTGTTTCTGTGATAAATCACTGAGTATTATTGACTCCAAATCCATCCAAGTGACTGCAAAATCCATATATTTGTCCTTCTTTAAGGCTGCATATTATTCCCTTGTGTATATTTACCATATTTTTTTAATCCAGTCCAGCTTCAATGGGCAACACGGTTGGTTCCATGTTTTTGCTATTGTGAATACAGCCGCAACAAACATACATGTGCAGTCCCTTTAAAAAGTTGGCAAAAGATATGAATAGGCACTTCTCAAAAGAAGATATATGGGCAGCCAACAGACACATGAAAAAGGGCTCAGACTCACTCATCATCAGAGAAATGCAAACCAAAACCACATTGAGATACCACCTAACCTCTGCAAGAAAGGCCATCATTAATAATACAAACAACAAGTACTGATGAGGATACAGAGAGAAAGGAATGTTTCTACACTGCTGGTGGGAATGCAGACTAGTACAACCACTTTGGAAAACAGTGTGGTGATTTCTGAAAGAACTAGAAATTGACCTTCCATATGACCCAGCAATTCCCCTATTGAGAACATACCCAGAGGGACAACCAATCATTGAACACCCATCACAGAAAAGATCAAGTCACTAGGGCAACCTCAAGGAGAAAGCAAGTCACTTGGACACCCTTAAGAGTGGCCGGTTCCACATACTACGGCATTCATGCCAAAAGAGAGCAGTCACTGGGGTGGTAAACACAAATAAGCGTCTGAAACTTGGAAACTGATCGCACAGAAGAGCCAGGCACCAAACACAGAAGAAGGGCAGTCACTGAGGCACGTATCACAGAGGACAACCAGTTCTTAGTGCCCAATAAAATTCACTGGAGTACCCATCAGAGAGGAAAGACTGTCACTGAGGCACCAATCACAGGAAAGAGCATCACTGGGGTCCCATAACTGAGTAGGGGCATTCACTGGTGCACCCATAATAGAGGTGGGCCAGCCACAGTGGCACCCCTCGCAGAGAATGATTATTCACTGAGACACTCATAAATAGAGAACTTTTAACTGTAGCACTGATAACAGAGAAGTACCAGTGACTAGGGCAACCATTATGAAGGATGAGCAGTCCCTGGAACAACCGTCACATAGAAAGTTCAGGCACTGGGATACACATCAATGAAGAGAACTAGTCACTGAAACATCCTTCACAAAAAACAGGTTGTTATTGGGACACCCAATATTATGATGGTCCAGTTATTAGGACAACCATCACAGATAAGAGTTAGTCACTATGTCACCTATTATGGAGGAAGGCCAGTCACAGGAGCACAAAATACCAAGGAAGCACAGTCACTGGAGCACCTATAATGAAGAAGGGCTATGCAACGAGGCAATCATTATGTGGGAAATCACATCACTGGGGCATCGACCACAGAGGAAAACTAGTAACTGAGACACCAATCACACAGAAGGGTCTGTAACTGTGGCATTTTTCACAGAGGATTGCCAGTGACTGGGACATGCATCACAGAGGAGGTGTAGTTACTGGACACCCATCAGAGAAGAAGGCCATTCACTGGGACAGCAATTACAGAAAAGGACCAGTCACTGGGGCACCCATCGTAGAAGACAGTCACTGGAGCATCTATCAATGAGGAGGACCACTCATTACAGTACCCATTATGGAGAAAACCTACTAAGTGGGGCACTCATAAAAGAGAAAGACAAGTCACTAAGGAAAGCATTATGAAGGAGGACCAGTCCCTGGGGCACCAATCTCAAATGAGGACAAGTCACGGGGGCATTCAAAATGTATTGGCCAGTTACTGTGGCATTCAATAGGGAAGAGACTAATTTACTGGGGCACACATCAAAAAAGAGGTCTAGGCATCATGACAAACAAAATAGGGGGTCCGTTCAATGGGGTACCAATCACAGAGGAGCCAGTCACTGGGATAGCAATCACAAATGAGGACTAGTCACACGGACACCAATCACAGAGTAGGACCAGTCAATGAGACACCAAACATAGAGTGACAGCCACTGAGGTATCTATCACGAAGGACATTCAGTTACTGGAGTCCTCATCATAGAGGAGGTGCAGCAATTGGGGCATCCATCACAGAGGAGAACATGTCACTGAGGCATCCCTCAGAGAGGAAGGCCTGTTACTGAGATAGCTGTCACAGAAGAGGGACAATCACTGTAGAACCCATCATAGTGGTCAACAAGTTGCTAGGGTACCCATCACGGAGGATGTGCAGACATTGGGGCACACATAACAAAGGAGGGTCAGTCATTAGCGCACCATTCAAAGATGTAGGCCAGTCATGGGGGCACCCCTCACAGAGGAGGAGTCACTGCTGCACTTAACACAGAGAAGGGCTAGATATTGTGGCACCCATAACAAAGGAAAGCCAATCACTGGGGCAAACATTATAGTGAAAGACCAGTCAGTGGGGACCAATCACAATGGCAGTCCAACACTGGGATACCAATAGTGGAGGAGGGCCATTCACTGGGGGACCCATCCTATTGGAGGGCCAGCCTCTGTGCAGCCATCACAGAGGATTCTGTCACTGGTGTATCCAACACAAATGAGGGCCCATTATTGGTCCACCAATAAAAAACCCCTACACTGGAGCACCAAACACAGAGGAGAGTCAATCAACGAGGCTCCAAACATAGAGGAGGGGCAGTCACTGAAACCCCAACCAAAGAGAAAGGACATTCACAGGGAAAACTATCACAGAGGAGGGGCAGTCACTAGGCCACTCATAACAGCAGACGGCCAATCACTCAGTCACCCATCCTAGGGGAGACCAATCAATCAAGTACCCATCACAGATGATGGCCAGTCACTGGGAGACCCGTCACAATGGAGGGTCTGTCAATGAGGCACTAGACACAGTGGAGTTGCAGTCATTGAGGTATTCATGATAGAGGAAAGTCAGCTACTGGATCCCAATCACAGAGGAGAACCAGTTGCTACTGCACCCATCACAGAGGAAAGCCAATCACTGAGGCATTCATCAGAGAGTAGTTGCAGTTCCTGGGGCATTCATAAGAGAGGAGAGTCAGACTTTGGGGCCCCCATCATAGAGGGACCTGGACTAGGGCACCCAACTTGAAGGAGAACCAGTCAGTGGGGCTATCATCAAAGAGAAGAGCTAGTCACTGTGGCAACTATTATGATGAAGAAATCACCGTAATTGGCACCAACTACAGACGAGGCCCAGGAACTAAAATACCCATAATAGAGGAGAACCAGTCACTGGGGCACCAATTGTAGAGGAGGCCCAATCACTGGGACACCTGTCACATAGTCAAACTTTTCACTGTTGCACCCATCACAGAGGAGAACCAGACACTGGGGTACCCATCACAGGAGAGGGTGAGTCACTGGGGCACCCATTATGGAGAAGGCCCAGTCACTGGGGTAACTATCACACAGAAGAGCCATTTACTGGGTCTCCCAGAACAAAGGAAGGCTAGTTACTTGGACATCTATTATGGATGGGGGCTAGTCACCTGAGAAAACATTACAGAGAACACCCAGGCACTCAGGCAACAATCACAGAGAAGGGAAAGTCACTGAGGCACATAACACATAGGAGTCACAGTCACTGGTTCACCTATAAAATGGAGGGCCAATCACTGGGGCACTGATCACACAGAAGGGCCAGTTACTGGGGAACCCATCACAAAGGAATTCCAGTCACAGAGGTACCCATAACAGATGTCTGGTCATCCATAACAAAGGGGGACGTCACTGAGGCACCCATAACAAAGGAGGACCAGTCTCTGGGGCACCCCTTATAGAGGGTGGCTAGTCGCTGAGTCTCTCATCACAGAGGAGAGTCAGTAACAGGAGCATCAATTACAGAAGAGTTCCAGTCAATAAGGCACCAATCACAGAAAAGATAGTCACTGAGGCAGCTTCACAGAGGAGGACCAATTACTGAGACAGTCATCTCAAAAGATGGCCAGTCACAGAGGATCACAACACAGAGGAGGGCCTGTCCCTGGGCTCACAATACAGAGGAAGGGCAGTCAGTGAAGCACCCATAATAGAGGAGTGTTAGTTACTGTTGCACCCATTATTGAGGGGGGTCAGTAATGGGGGTACCCTTTACAGAGGAGGGCCAGTTACTGGGACACTTGCCATAGAGAAGGTCCAGTAACTGGGCAATTATTGCAGAGGAAATGTAATCACTGGTACACTAATCACAAAGGTGGATTAGTCACTGGGACATTCTCACAGAGGAGGCCTATTCACTAGGGCTTGCATCAATGAGGATGACAAATCACTGGCAAACCCATGCCAGAGCAGGTGTAGTCACTGGGTACCATCACAAAAAAGTGCAAATAGCTGGGACAGCCATCACAGAAGAGATCAGTCACAGGGGCACCCAATCACAGAGGAAGGCCAGTCACTGGGCCACCTAACACAGATGAGGGCATGTTAGTGTGGAACTCATCTCAGACAAGGACATCTCAGTGGGGCTTCCACCACAGAGGTGGGTCAGTTATGGGGCATCCCTTACAAAAGAGGGGATGTCACTGGCACAACAAACATAAAGAATGGCTAGTCACTATGCCACCCATAACAGAGGATGACCAGTCACTGTGGCACCGATTGTGGAGGTGTACCAGTCACTGGGAAAACCATCACAAAGGAGAAAAAAGAACTGGCACAGTCACCACAGGTGTTTCACCTGGAAACCCAATACAAAGGAGTCAGTGAGGCATCCATTATAGAGGCAGCAAGTTATTGGAACACCCATCAAAGAAGGAGTAGTCACTAGGGCATCCATTATGGAGAAGGACCAGTAGCTAGATCACAAACAGCAGAGAAGTCACAGTCATTACAGAACCATGATAAAGGAGGGATTTTCACTGAGTCACCCATCATATAGGAAACACAATCACTGTGGCAGTGATTACAGAAGAAAACTTGACAAAGGGGCAATTATCACAGAGGAAGATCAGTCACTTAGGTATTTTTTACAGAGCAGGAGCAGTTACTGGGGCACACAGTCCAGAGGAGGTGTAGTCAATGGGAACCCATCACAGATGAGGGCCAGTAACTAGGACAGCCAACACAAGAGAGCCAGTCACAGGGTCACCCCTAACAGATGAGAGCTAGTGTAGTATAACCAACACAGAGAAGGGCTAGATACTCTAGCACCCAGAACAGAGGAGGAACAGTCACTGGGGCACCCAACATGGAGAAAGATCAATCATTGGGACAATCTCCAAAATTGAGGAAACCAATTTTGGCAGGCCAGTCACAGAGGCACCCCTCACAAGGGGAGGGCTAATCTGGTACACCCAACACAGGGAATGACTAGACACCCTGGTACCCAGAGAAGAAGAGGACCAGTAACTGGGGCGCCCATTTTGGAGAAAGATCAGTCATTGGGACAACCTAAATGAAGTAGGGCCTATCACTGGTGCACTCACAGCATAGGAGAACTAGGAACTGGTACACCATCATAGAAGAGGGCCAGACACAGGGGTGTCAATTATGGAAAAGGCCCAGTTATTGCAGCAACTATCACAAAGGAGAGCCAGTCAATGGGACATTCACCCCAGAAGACAGTCAGTGTCTGGGGCACCCAGCACAGAGAAGAGCTAATCACTAGGACATCCATAATGGCTGAATGCTAGTCACTGGGAAATCTATCACAGAGGGGGAACAGTTACTGTGTCTCATATCACTCAAGAGGGCCTATCACAGAGGAACCCACCACAAGGGAGAGTAAGTCACTGGGGAACCCACAAAGAGGATTCTAGTCATTTGTGCACCCATCACAGAGGAAGGATAGTCACTAGAGCACACATCACCTTGGAAATTCTGTCACTGAGACATCCATCACAGAGGATGCTCAGTCACAGAGGCACCCATTAAAAGTCAGGCCAGGCCGGACTCGGTGGCTCAGCCTGTAATCCCATGCCTTGGGAGGCTGAGGTGAGTGGATTG
>NW_007153695.1:0-861 GCF_000164805.1 Carlito syrichta | reverse complement strand
GGTTTGGCAGGAGTATATGGTTACGTTAGTAATAATATAGTAACGGGGGGTAGGGGGGTTTGCGTATATAATTCTATATATATTATATTCAACGCGTGTACGTGTCCGTGTACGTGTCCGTGTCCGTGTCCGTGTCCGTGTCCGTGTCCGTACGTGTGTGTATTGGGTGCAGTGGTGTGCGTAAATATGCTATGTCCGTCGAGCATGAATGAAATAGCAGCTCATGAATATGCAATGAGGAAATACAATACGCAATTTGGGCATGTCTACAATTGAATTGTCTACATCCAGGCCTCCTGGCCTTGCTGAGTCAAGACACCCCCCCCCCTTAAAAATTAAAAAATACCAAAGGCACTTAATTCTCCCGTGACTGGAAAAGAGGGTGAATGGCCCGTTGCCATCGTGATGTCTTATTTAAGGGGAACGAGTGGGCGGTTCTAAGTGTTATGGCCCTGAAGTAAGAACCAGATGTCAGATATAGTTTCAGTATAGCTACCCCCAAGTTTTATGGGCCCGGAGCGAGAAGAGGGATCCGAATTGGAGGAGGTTGCTGGTTTCACGGAGGATGGTAGTACCCGAGTAATAATGGAAGGGGATAGTCGTGTGGAAGAGGATTGGTTTAATCGAAATGGTGTATGTCTGATGACGCATTTGTTATCCATTTGGCTACATGGATGGTTGATTCTTGCTGGATATTCCTATGTGGGACGAGTTCTAGTTAATTGAGATTTTCTAGTCTTGAAGAATTAATTTTTCTTGTACATGCTTATATGCATGGGGTAGATAGATTAATGCACGATTAAGCATATATGTCTTATGTAAGATTATGCATATATAGTACTAATACATATTCATGGGGAG
>NW_007153694.1:0-733 GCF_000164805.1 Carlito syrichta | reverse complement strand
ATTAACTAGGTGACTTAACTAGCTGGCCAGCTGACTTGCCAGCTGACTTAACTAGATAGCTACCCACTAGGCAGCTGGCTAGCCTGCTGAATTAACTACGTGATTTAATTAGCTAGCCTGCTGAGCCAGCTAGCCAGCTCAATTTACTAGCTGAAATAACTAGCCAGTTACCTAGCTAGTTATCTTGCTAGAAAGTCAACATAACTAGCTGATATAACAAGATAGCTAGCTGACATAACTAGCTGAGTTAACTAACTATCTACCTATATAGCCAGCTGACTAAATTAGCTGAAATAACTGATTAGCCTACTGTCTAGCCATCTGAATTAACTAGATATTTAACTAGCAAGGGAGATGGCTAGCCAACTGACTTAACGAGGTGATTTAACTAGGTATCCAGTTGGTTAGTCACCTAACTAAACTAGTTGATAAACGAGTTAGGCAGCTTGCCAACCAGGTGACTAAACTAGCTGACTTAACTATTTATTCAGTTGGATAGCCAGCTGGCTTAACTAGTGCTCTAGCTATCTAGCCACCTGGATAGCGAGTTGACTTATCTAGCTGACTTAATTAACTAGCCAACTGGCTAGCCAACAGACTTAACTTGGTTAATAACTATCCAGCCAGCTGGCTAGCCAGCTGACTTAACTAGCTGTCTTAACAGGGTGGCCTGCTTTCTAGCCAATTGAATTAACTAGCTTGCTACATAGCTAGCCAGCTGGCTATCCAGCTG
>NW_007153693.1:0-4243 GCF_000164805.1 Carlito syrichta | reverse complement strand
TTCAAAGAGTATTTCCATTGAATCACCTAGTATTTCTCTACGTAAGTCATAAGGCTGAACTCTGCAACAAAGTCTCAGGTTAGTATGATACTTTTAATCACGAAGCATTTAAAATGAGAAACAATTTGGGCCCGAATATTTATAAAGCAAAATAACATGGAGATTTACAAAAAGGCAATTTTAATCATGAAGCATTTAAAATCAGAAACAATTTGGGCCCGAATATTTATAAAGCAAAATAACATGGAGATTTACAAAAAGGCAAGTATTTGGATTCCTCATTACTATAAAAATTTATATACTTGAAAATTCTGGAAAATTGACTTTGGTCTTAGTTAAAGCAATATTCGAATCCTGATAGGAAATCTGCTCCAAAACTGTTAAACAATAAGAAAAACATCGAACGTTTCTAAATTAAAGAAACTGTTAAAATCTTACTTGGTTGTGCTATAACCAAGCTCCAACAAAACTCTTGTGAACATAATAATAAAAGACTAACTCGTGGGCACCCCCTCAAATCCCCTCCCACTCTGGGTGCATTTCTGGCCTCTCAATTACTCCTGCTTTAAAAAAAAATGGATACTACATTATTCAGTGAATTCTTGAATGACCACTTTTCACAGGAAGTTTTGGGATAGATGTGAACACCTTGTTTACTTCACTTCTTGTATGAAAATCCACCATGTCTACTGCATTTGGCAGAGCACTGTACACAAGTCCTTGAAACCTAAGGATTGCTCAGTAGTCAAGGTCACTCCCATTATGATGTCAAAGTTCTAAGGTTGATGTCATCAATAACAATGTGAGATGTTTGTATCCCTGATTTGCTTACATCTTTTACATTGAAAATTAGCCTTTTATGCAATCTACAGATTCAATGAAATAACCACTAAGTTAACATCATTCTTCTCACACGTGGAAATTACAATAAAGAATTCATATGAAACCATCAACAATTATGAAAAGTCAAAAGAATCCTTATCAAAAGAAACATAGCAGGAGGTATCTTCCAGATTTGAAACTTTAATATGTTTACAGTAATCAAAACACCCTGGTATTGGACCAAGCATAGATACATAGGACAATGGATCAGAACAGAGAATGAAATCCTCAAATTCTCAAACAACTCATCTTTGGAGAAACCTCCAAGTCCCACTGGGGAATGGAGGACATATTCAGTAAATGGTTTTGGGAAATGTTTCACCATATGCGCAAGATTGAAACAAGACCCATAGCAATCACGATACACATTAACTCTAAATGGAACAAAGACCTAAATGTAAAACACCAAATTATAATAATCATAGAAATCGCAAGAGACACCTTTATGGAAACAGGAACTTGGTATTAATTCCCCTTCAGAACCCTAAATATCCATGCCTTAAGAAGTAACTTAGACAAGTGGAATCTCCTCACATTAAAAAAAAAATCTGCAAAACAAAAGAAACAATCAAAAGAGAAGGGAGACAGCTCACAGAATGGGAAAAATTATTCTCCAACTACATATATGACAAAGGCATAAGATCTAGGATCTACAAGAAACTCAAACACTCAGAAAATCATACAAAAAGAGTTCCTTTAAAACATGGGCAAAATGCATGATTGGAGACTTCTCATAAGAAGAGATACAGGCAGCCAGCAGACACATGAAAATGTGCTCAGTTTCATTCATCATCAAAGAAATGCAAATGGGAACCACATTGACATACTACATACCCTCTGTAACAATGGCCATCATTAATAAAACAAACAATAACAGATGCTGGTAATGATTTGGAAATGAAAAATGCTTCTAAACTGCATGTGGATTGAAAACTACAGGAACATCTATGGAAAATATTGTGGCTGTTTCTAAAGGAACAAGAAATTGACCTCCCATGTGACTCAGTAATTCCCCTGTAGAGGATACTGGAGGAATTCAAATCATTTTACCAAAAAGATACCTGCACAAGTATGTTTGTTGCAGCTCTAATCACAATAGCAAAAAACATGGTACCAACCATGTGGCCGTCAAAGCTGGAATGGATAAAATAAATGTGGTATATACACACTAGGGAATATTACACAGCCTTAAAAAAGGACAGAGGTCAGGATTTTGCAGAACGTTTAATGGATATGAGGTAGGTCATTCTCAGTGACTTATCACAGAAACAAAGTACAGAAGTTCATATGTTCTCCCTCTTGAGCTGAACTTGATCACTTATACTGTTATAAGATAGTGATTGGCCTTAGTGGTAAACTTTTAAGGGGGGTAAGATTGGCACTGGAGAGATACTGCTAAGGGAGGGAGGGTCATACCTCTTGAACCAGGGACCCTACGTAATCAATGTTTGTATATCTAACTCAGAATTGTACCCCAAAATTTTAAAAATTAAAATGAATTAATAAATAATTTAATAAATAAATCAAAGCTGTAGAGTGTGCAACTGACTTTATTTGTTTCATTGTACTTTTTTTTTTTACTTTAAAGATGTTACAATTCAAGGTTGGGTATAGAAATGTTCATTATGCAGGGATTGATATTTTAAGAAGTGTATAATTCTCCAATGATAACTTCTTTTCCTATTAATACAATAGAATACATGGTAAAATTGTGTTTTCATCTTTGACACATAGTTTGTTTCTCACATAAATACTGAATGTTTTATTCTGCATAGGTTGAAACTTTTTGAGATTTCAGAAGTATATCATCCTTATATAACTAAATCTTGAATATCAGTGTACCTAAGTGTTATTCAGAAGAGAGAATGCATAATAATTTATGCATGTTAATGTTAATAATTTTAGAAAACAAAACAGTATAATTTAATACAAATTTTTCCTTTCTTCAAATTTGTGTACAAATTTTCGTGGTACACTCTGTATTTTCTGGTAGTTTATTTTGATTAAATGTTACAGATATGCAATCCTTAGAGAAATGTTTCCCCAACACATGTGAAGGAAATATAAAATCACATTTGCCTTATATTTTTAACCAATTTATATATTTCAAAGTGTATTTCCATTGAATCTCCTAGTATTTTCTCGAAGACAAAAGGCTGAACTCTGCAACAAATCTCAGATTAATCTGTTATTTTAATCACCAACCATATAAAATCAGGCACACACAAAAGAAACAATTTGGGAACGAATAATTTTAAAAGCAAATAACATGGAGATTTACAAAGAAGCAAGTATTTGGGTTCTTCATAACTATAAAATTTTAGATAATTGAAAATTCTGGATCATCGACTTTGATCTTAGCTAAAGCAAAGTTCAAATCCTTAGAGAAAAGCTGCTCCAAAGCAGTTTATTGATACCAAAATCATTCAAAAGTTTCTAAATTAGAGAAACTGATAAAAGCTTATTTGGTTGTGTTATAACCAAACTCAAAGAGGACTCAGTAAACATAATAATAAAAGATTACCTCGTAGGGAACCCGCTCACATCCCTCCCACTGTGGAAGCTTCTCTGTCCTCTCAATCAATCCTGCTTTAAAAAAATAAATGAGACTACCTTATACATTGGATTCTTGAATGGCCACTTATCCCAGGAGAAGTTTTGGGATATGTGTGAACACCTTCTTTCCGTCCCTTCCTGGGTATGAAAATCCACCATGTGTACCGCATTTGGCAGAACACTGTACACAAGTCCTTGAAACCTAAAGATTGCTCAGTATTCAAGGTCACTCCCATTATGATGTCAAAGTTCTGAGGCTGAGGTCATAAATAACAATGTGACATGCTTGTTTCACTGATTTGCTTACATCTTTTACTTTAAAAATCAACCTTTTACGTAATCTACAGATTCTATGAAATAACCATTAAGTTAACATCATTCTTCTCACACCTGGAAATTACAATAAAGAATTCATATGAAACCATCAACAATCATGAATAGCCAAAAGAATCCTTATCAAAAGAAACAAAGCAGGAGCTTTCAGTCTTCCAGATTTCAAACTTTAGTATAAGTTTACAGTAACCAAAACAGCCTGGCATTGGTCCAAGAATAGGTACATAGGCCAATGGATCAGGACAGAGAATGAAATCCTCAAATTCTCAACCAATTCATCTTCGGAGAAACCTCCAAGTCCCACTGGTGAATGGAGAACATCTTCAGTAAATGGAGTAGAGAAAAGACTCACCACATGCACAAGATTGAAACAGGACCCCCAACAATCATCATATATATTAACTCTAAATGGAACAAAGATCTAAACGTAAAACACCAAATTAAAATAACCTTAGAAAACGGAAGAGACACG
>NW_007153692.1:0-999 GCF_000164805.1 Carlito syrichta | reverse complement strand
AAGGGGAGCGGTGAGATTGGCACTGGAGGGAGACTGCTAAGGGAGGGATGGTCATACCCCATCAACCAGAGACCCTACATAATCAATGTTTGTATATCTAACCCTGCATTGTGCTCCATATTTTTTAAAAATTAAAATGAACAAATAAATAAATAAATGAAAGCTGTAAAATGTGTAACTGACTTTGTTTCACTCTATTTTTTAATTTTTTACTTTAAAGATGTTTACAATTCAGCGTCAGGTATAGAAATGTTCATGATGCAGGGACTGATTTTTTAAGAAGAGTATAACTTCTTTTCCCATTAATACATTAGAATACATGGTATAATTCTGCTTTCATGTTTGACAAGTAGTATGTTTCTCACATAAATGCTGAATGTTTTATTCTGCATAAATTAAAATTTGTTGAGATTCCAGATGTATATCATCCTTAGATGACTAAACCTTGAAGGTCAGTGTACCTAAGTGCCATTCAGAAGACAGAAAGCATAATAAATCTTAATTATTATAGAAAATGAAACAGTATTATAATTCAATACAGATTTTTCCTTTCTTAAAATTTGTGTACATTTTCTTGGTACACTCTTTATTTTCTGCTAGTTATTTTTGACTAAATGTTACAGATATGCAATCCTTAGAGAAAAGTTTCACCGACAAATGTTAAAGAAATAGAAAATCACATACCCTTACATTTTTCACCAATTTATATTTTTCAAAGTGAATTTCCATTGAATCACCTAGTATTTTCTCTACCTAAGTTATAAGGCTGAACTCTGCAACAAATTCTCAGATTAATCTAATACTTTTAATCACGAAGCACTTAAAATCAGGCACACACAAAAGAAACAAATTGGGGCCAAATATTTATACAGCAAAATAACATGGAGATTTACCAAGAGGCAAGTATTTGGATTCCTCATTACTATAAAAATTTATATAATTGAAAATTTTGGAAAATTGACTTTGATCTTAGCTAAAGTAATGTTCAAATCCTGAGAG
>NW_007153691.1:0-772 GCF_000164805.1 Carlito syrichta | reverse complement strand
GATTCCCTCCCACTGTGGGACCTTTTCTGTACTCTCAATAAAACCAGTCTTAAAAAAAAAAGAAAGACTACCTTATTCAGTGGATTCTTGAATGGTCACTTATACATGGAGAAGATGTTGGATAGGTGTGAACACCTGGTTTCCTTCTCTTCTTGGGTATGAAAATCCACCATGTCTACTGTATTTCACTGAGCACTGTACACAAGTCCTTGAAACCTAAGGATTCCTCAGTAGTCAAGGTCACTCCCATTATGATGTCAAATTTCTGAGGCTGATGTCATAAATAACAATGTGAGATGCTTGTTTCCCTGACTTTGTTGACATCTTTTACTTTAAAAATTAGCCTTTTACACAATCTATAGATTCAATGAAATAGCCATTAAGTTAACATCATTCTTCTGAGACCTGGAAATTACAATAAAGAATTAATATGAAACCATAAAAAATCATCAATAGCCCAAAGAATCCTTATCAAAAGAAACGAAGCAGGAGGTATCACTCTTCCAGACTTCAAACTTTACTATAAGTTTACAATAATCAAAACAGTCAGGGCTTGGTACAAATATAGGTACATAGGCCAATGGATCAGGACAGAGAATGAAAATCTCAAATCCTCAAACAACACATCTTTGAAAAAATCTCCAAGACCCACTGTGGAATGGAGAACATATTCAGTAAATGGTGTTGGAAAAAGCCTCACCACATATACAGGATTGAAACAGGACCCCTAACTATCAACATACACATTAACTCTAAATGAATAAAGACCTAA
>NW_007153690.1:0-909 GCF_000164805.1 Carlito syrichta | reverse complement strand
CACTGTGGGAGAATTTCTGTCCTCTCAATAAATCCTGCATTAAAAAAAAAAAGAAGACTGCTTGGTTCACTGGATTCTGGAATGGCCACTTATCCCTGGAGAACTTTTTGGATAGATGTGAACACCGTGTTTCTTTCACGTCTTGGGTATGAAAATCCACCATGTCTACCGCATTTGGCAGAGCACTGTACACAAGTCCTTGAAACCTAAGGATTGCTCAGTAGTCAAGGTCCCTCCCATTTTGATGTCAAAGTTCTGAGGCTGATGTCATAAATGACAATGTGACATGATTGTTTCCCCGACTTTGCTTACATCTTTTTCTTTAAAAATTAGTCTTTTACACAATCTACAGATTCAATGAAATAACCATTAAGTCAACATCATTCTTCTCACCCCGGAAATTACAAGAAATAATTAATATGAAACCATAAACAATCATGAATACCAAAAGAATCCTTATCAAAAGAAACAAAGCAGGAGCTATCACTCTTCCAGACTTCAAATTTTATATATGTTTACAGTAATCAAAAGAACCTGGGAGTGGTACAAGAATAAGTACATAGGCCAATGCATCAGGACAGAGTATGAAATCCTCAAATTCTCAACCAACTCATCTTGGGGAAAACCTCCAAGACCCACTGGGGAATGGAGAACATATTCAATAAATGGTGCTGGGAAAAGTCTCAACACATGCACAAGATTGAAACAGGACCCCTAACTATCACCATACTCATAAACTCTAAATGGAACAAAGACAAAAACACAAAACACCAAATTATAATAATCTTAGAAAACGCAAGAAACACCTTTAAGGAAACTAGAACCGGGAACTAATTCCTCTTCAAAACCCTAAATGCCCATACCTTAAGAAGTAAGTTAGACAAGTGGAGATTTCATCAAATTAATAAA
>NW_007153689.1:0-861 GCF_000164805.1 Carlito syrichta | reverse complement strand
CCCACTACTGTCAGTTATTTTCCTATAGTATTACATTGGATGTTAAAGGTCCATTATATGAGTGAGAACATGTGATACTCAGATCTTTGTTTCTGTGAGAGGTCACTCAGTATTATAGACTCTAGTTCCATCCCAGGTTGCTGCAAAATTCATGATTTTGTTCCTTTTTATGGCTGCGTAGTATTCCATCGTGTATATGTACCACATTTTTAAAAATCCAGTCCTCTTTTGATGGGCAGCATGGTTGCTTCCAGGTTCTTGCTATTGTGAACAATGCTGCGATAAACATAAATGTGCAGGTATCTTTTTTATAGAGTGATTTGAGTTCTTCAGGATATATTCCCTGTAGGGGGATTGTGGGGTCATATGGAAGGTTGATATTTAGAACTTTTAGGAATCGCCATACTGCTTTCCACAGAGGTTGAACTAGTTTGCACTCCCACCAACAGTGTAGAAGTGTTCCCTTTTCACCACACCCTCTCCAGCAGCTGTTATTGTTTGAGTTGTTGATAATTGCCATTCTGACAGGAGTTAGGTGGTATCTCAGTGTGGAGCCCACAGGTTCGAGACCCGACTGGGCAGCGAGACCTCATCTCTACAATAAATCAAAAAATCAGCCGGGCGTGGTAGCGCATGCCTGTAATTCTGGCTACTCAGAAGGCTTAGGCAGAAGGATCGCCAGAGCCCAGCAGGTCGAGGTTGTGGTGGCCGGGCCACAGAAACCGTTTTTTTTATCAGGGTTCTGAAGGCCTTGTACAGGAGACTCATTTGATTTTTAATTTTTTTTCTTTTTGAGTTGGAGTTTCACTCGGTCGCCCAGACTGGAGTGCAGTGGCCGCTCCCGGCCACCGCATCCTCGAC
>NW_007153688.1:0-929 GCF_000164805.1 Carlito syrichta | reverse complement strand
CAGTGTCGACCGGCTCTGGGGATCCCTCTAAGTAGCTGGAACTACAGATGTGCGCTACCACACCCGACTATTTTTATTTTATTGTAGAAACAAAGTCTTGCCAAGTTCCCAAGATGGTCTTGAACCCGTGGGCTCAGGAAATCCACTCACCTCGGTTTCCCAAAGTGCTGGGATTACAGGGTGAGTAAGGAAGACTCACCCAGGCAACCTGGCAAGACCTCGTCTCTACAATGAATCAGAAATTAGCCAGGTGAGGTAGCATGTGACTGTAACTCCAGCTACTTGGAAGGCTGAGGCAGAAGGATAGCTGGAGCCAGCAGATAGAAGTAGAGGTGGCTGGTGTGCCACTGCACTCCACTCTGGGTGACAGAGTGAGACTCCAACACACACACACACACACACACACACACACACACACACACAATGCAGCTTCTGATTCAGGCAATGTGGGGTAAACCTAAGTTTCTGCATTTTTATTTTTCTCATTTTGAGGTAGTCTCACTTTGCTGCCCATGCTGGGATGCAGTGGCATAATCACAGTTCATTGCAGCCTTGACCTCCTGGCCCAAAAAGATTCACTCTTTCAGCCTGCTAAGTGGCTGGACAAATTGTTGTCACATGCAAGGCAAACAGACAACATGACACAGTGCTGTGATATTATTAACCAAAAAGTTTGTAAAGTAAAATCTGAATCTAATAATGAAGAAACAAATATTTTATGTAAAATTGCAGCTACAAGTATCTTCCATGTTTTGTAACACCAAAAAGTGCAATGATATTCTCTTTTGTTAGGATCCTAGAGATCAAGACTCTTTTCATTATTTTTTATTACAAACTTCCTGAGTTATTCGGGGCAGTAACTGCCACCCTGCATAAATGTGCATTTTATATTTCTGTTCTGCATGAATAGATGGAGCATCCAGATGGAA
>NW_007153687.1:0-768 GCF_000164805.1 Carlito syrichta | reverse complement strand
CTGGTGTGCCACTGCACTCCACTCTGGGTGACAGAGTGAGACTCCAACACACACACACACACACACACACACACACACACACACACACACACACAAATGCAGCTTCTGATTCAGGCGATGTGGGGTAAACCTAAGTTTCTGCATTTTTATTTTTCTCATTTTGGGGTAGTCTCACTTTGCTGCTCATGCTGGGATGCAGTGGCATAATCACAGTTCATTGCAGCCTTGACCTCCTGGCCCAAAAAGATTCACTCTTTCAGCCTGCTAAGTGGCTGGACAAATTGTTGTCACATGCAAGGCAAACAGACAACATGACACAGTGCTGTGATATTATTAACCAAAAAGTTTGTAAAGTAAAATCTGAATCTAATAATGAAGAAACAAATATTTTATGTAGAATTGCAGCTACAAGTATCTTCAATGTTTTGTAACACCAAAAAGTGCAATGATATTCTCTTTTGTTAGGATCCTAGAGATCAAGACTCTTCTCATTATTTTTTATTACAAACTTCCTGAGTTATTCGGGGCAGTAACTGCCACCCTGCATAAATGTGCATTTTATTATTTCTGTTCTGCATGAGTAGATGGAGCATCCAGATGGAACCTTAATAGTACTTGTTTCCATTCTTCACTAGACTCTGATGATATATCCCATCTCCAATAGCAATCCTGTATATCCGTGTTTTTTCCATGTTCCACAACCACAAGGGAACATATTTAATATGCAGGTCATAAATCCATGGTGAGAAATGTACACAGCAACTATAA
>NW_007153686.1:0-634 GCF_000164805.1 Carlito syrichta | reverse complement strand
GGTATGGGCCTTTGTTCCACCCAAACCGGTTTGTTGGCTTCTCAGGTAATAGGTTCTTGGGGACAATGGATCCAATACCAGCTCAATTTGTCTTTTCATTAACTTGGACAGGTTTTTACATTTCCTGTTCATTTTTGCCAAGTCTCTTAAAGGGATCATAGCCCATTGGAAGCATTTGTGTTGAAACTTTGTCATTAGGGCTATAGAAAAGCATGCCCATTTGAGCAAGAATATCTCTTCCCCATAATGTAAAGGGAATAGATGGAATAAAGTATGGCAAAAAGTTTTTGAAGTCTCATTATCTGTTCAATTTTAAATTTTAGAGCTTTTGGCTACTGAGGGTGCTCGACCAATGCCTATGAGTCCTGAAGGAGCTATTCGAGTAGGCCAGGAAGTCCAATTTTTCCAGCAATACAGGAAACATCAGCTCTATTGTCCAACAAGCCTTTAATCTTAACTCGTATATATAAGTCTTTTAGAGGTCTAGAGTTAGTAACCTCCTGAACCCCCATAAAACCCCTGTGTAATCCAAATCCACCACTCCAGGAATAATGGAAACTCCTTGTAAAGACAAGGAATTCTGCCTAATATTACACCCACTATTTCCTTCCAGGAGAGGGCCCTTTACTCCATA
>NW_007153685.1:0-1519 GCF_000164805.1 Carlito syrichta | reverse complement strand
CTGACTTATGCACAGTCACAGTGACTATGTAAACCTTAGCTTCTAGAAAACATGTTCTTGAACCCAGGGTCCAGCTTATGCACAGTCACGATGACTGTGCGGACCTGGGCCCCCCAGAGTAAATATGTTACAAGAGCCTCCGGCTATCTAACATTCCAGAAGACCTAACCGGTTCCACCCTGCCCGTCTGACCGTTAGTGGTCAGTCATGGTCAGCCGGAGCCCACGCAAATCAAACACAAACCAACCAATCAGTATCTCTGTAACCGCACTCATACAATCCATCCAATCCTGTGTGGACAAGTTTGTAATACCACCCCACTCCTTCCAAATCGTGTATAAAAAAAATGCTTGCAAACCTGAATCGGGGCTCTCGTTCCTGTACCGGTGCGCCGGTAAGGGACGTGAGCCCAGACTCGAGCCTGAATAAAGACCCTCATGTGATTTGCATCGGAGCTGGCTCTTTGGTGGTCTCTCGGATTCAGGATTCGGGTACAACAAAAGAATGATGCTGGGTGAAGCTCCCTGCCTCATTATTTATAAAAAATCATAGGAAGGGTGAAGAGGACCTATACAAGATACTTGTGTAGTGATACGAAAAGTAGCAAATATTTGCAAAGCTCCTTTAAGCAACTATTTTGTTTCCTTACTCTATGTTTTTTGGGGGTACACAATTTTCTTATATTTATTATGTAGTATTGCAGTGGCCCTATATTATTACACAAATTACAAGTATTGATAGCTTTCATTACGGATGTCCTATCCTAAGGACTTTATTTACCCATCTAAGCTGATGCTCAAAAATATCTTGTGACATTAATCTTTTTCTTCACCATTTTGGAGGTTTAGGAAGGTTAAAATTAATCTAAGGTGATAGAGGCAGCAGAGCTGGGCTCAACCATCCACATGACTCAGTCCAAAGTGTTTATCACCAGAGTTTTTCTGTGAACTCTTGAGGGAATCCTGAGTATCTGGGAAAGGTCTTCAGTTCCTGTATGCACAGCCTCTGTCCCTACAGAGGCTTCTCTGGTGATCAACTTCTCCTCTCTACACTCATCTCTATGACAATTGTGTTGCCTAGAGAAGGAAGTTTGAGATGGCTCTCCATTGTGAGCCCAATTGTTACTCATTGCTGTGGATGTTGGTAGCCACGGGGGCAGGCCTGGTTCTGGGGGATGGGTGAGCTGTGGTCACTTGGCAAGATGGCCTCAGAAGTCAGTGGGGCAGGGGGGAAGGTGCATCCTCATTTGCTGTAAAGAGCTTGGGACCTGGAGACAGAACACCATGGTTTGAGCCTTCATTCATCTGCTAGCTGCATGATCCTGAGAAAATTATCTAGCCCCTTTAAGCCTCAATTACACAGCAGTGAAGAATACCTGTCTTGGCTTCCTCTCTGGATGATTATGAAAATCAAATGACAATCTTGAAAGAAATTGCTTTGTGAATTGTAAAGTTTTACAAAATGTTGGTTATTTTTATCAGGATGATAAGTAGGGTGATCTCCCCCAGGGAGAAGAATG
>NW_007153684.1:0-800 GCF_000164805.1 Carlito syrichta | reverse complement strand
ATCTTTTCTTCACCATTTGGAGGTTTAGGAAGTTAAAATTATCTAAGTGATAGAGGCAGCAGAGCTGGGCTCAACCATCCACATGACTCAGTCCAAAGTGGTTATCACCAGAGTTTTTCTGTGAACTCTTGAGGGAATCCTGAGTATCTGGGAAAGGTCTTCAGTTCCTGTATGCACAGCCTCTGTCCCTACAGAGGCTTCTCTGGTGATCAACTTCTCCTCTCTTCACTCATCTCTATGACAATTGTGTTGCCTAGAGAAGGAAGTTTGAGATGGCTCTCCATTGTGAGCCCAATTGTTACTCATTGCTGTGGATGTTGGTAGACATGGGGGCAGGCCTGGTTCTGGGGGATGGGTGAGCTGTGGTCACTTGGCAAGATGGCTTTAGAAGTCAGTGGGGCAGGGGGGAAGGTGCATCCTCATTTGTTGTAAAGAGCTTGGGACCTGGAGACAGAACACCATGGTTTGAGCCTTCATTCATCTGCTAGCTGCATGATCCTGAGAAAATTATCTAGCCCCTTTAAGCCTCAATTACACAGCAGTGAAGAATACCTGTCTTGGCTTCCTCTCTGGATGATTATGAAAATCAAATGACAATCTTGAAAGAAATTGCTTTGTGAATAGTAAAGTTTTACAAAATGTTGGTTATTTTTATCAAGATGATAAGTAGGGTGATCTCCCCCAGGGAGAAGAATGCCATGAGAAAGAAGATAATGCAAAACAAAGTGGGAGGAGATAGGTTTCTGAAAGATGTTTGAAATGTGGAGTTTCATTGTTGTTGTTGGGATGGGGGAAGGAAT
>NW_007153683.1:0-838 GCF_000164805.1 Carlito syrichta | reverse complement strand
TTGCTTTAAGCTGGCATCAGAAGCTGCTTCAGGATGGATACTGTTTTAGGCATACACACGCACAGTGGGCAGTGTCCATGAAGGTCAGGGCAGGAGCTGTGGGCCATGGCAGGTTCAAGACAGGGTGGTGTGGTGTGTGATGCTGTTATATGTGAACAGGCTATGTGAAATGCCCTGTTGTGATCCTCACTTCAACCTAGACAACTCAGACATTCTCTTTAAAACTTGCCCAACAGCTCAGTGACATGGTGGCAGCTGCTGAGTGGACAGTTGGCCCCTGTTCTATCCCCAGGGCCTAGAAACCTGCCTAACATATAACAAGCACTCAAAATTTTTTTTTAATTTTTATATTTATATATTTTTAAATTTATTTTAAAGATGCAGGGTACAATTCAGGATTAGGTATACAAGTGCCAAAAAATTTGTTGAATGAATGAATAATATTGTTTGGGTGAAATGTTCTGTATTTTACAATAGGAGAAGATAAAGTAAATTGCCACTTGCTGCATGCCTTCTGAGGGGCGAATATTGTGAATGCAGTATGAAGACTAGTTGGCATTCCATATGAGTTTAAGATAAATTTAGAAAACATTAGTTTAAAAATTCAAGATAAGGCTTAGAAGAACTGATTGTAAGTTAATAAATGGCTTAAGCTAGAGAAATACTATCTTCTTTTTATTAGTCATTCATTGTATTAGAATAGTATGTTCTAGTATGACTAGTAAGTTCTGTAGCACTTACCTTTGGGCCAGAAAATGCAAATTAGATTACCTCCAAGTTTCTGTTGGTAACCCCCAATCTCCATCTTAGACAACAATTCCCTTTAGCTTTAAGTATT
>NW_007153682.1:0-929 GCF_000164805.1 Carlito syrichta | reverse complement strand
TGTTAATCAGCTAGCTAAATCAGCTGGCTAAGCAGTTGGCTAGCTAGTTAAGTAACTTCATTAAGTCAGTTGGCTACACAGCTTGCTAGCAAATTAAAAAGCTAGTTAAGTCCTTTGGCTAGACAGCCAGCTAGCTAGTTATTTCAGCTAGTTAAGTCGGATGGCTAGCTAGGTAGCTAGCTAGTTAAGTCAGCTAGTTATGTCAGCTAGCTGGCTAGTTAAGTCAGCTAGATAATTCAGCTAGCTAGCTAGATATCTAGCTATTTATCTAGCAAGTTATTTCAGCTAGTAAATTCAGCTGGTTGGCAGGTAGCTACCTAGTTAAGTCAACTAGTTAAATCACCTGACTAGCTAGTTAAGTCAGCTAGTTAAGTCAGCTGGTTCACCAGATGCCTAGCTGAGTAGCTAACTAGTTAAGTCAGTTAGCTAGCCACCTGGCTAGCTAGTTAGGTCACCTTGTCAAGTCAGTTCACTAGTCAGCTGGATACCTAAGTAGCTAGATAGTTAAGTCAGCTGGCAAGCATGTGGGATATGTATGGTTAACTAGTTAAGTCAGCTGGCTAGACCCCTGGTTAGCTAGTGTTTTCAGCTAGTTAAATCAGCTGGCTAGCCAGCTGGCTTACGAGTTCAGTCACCTAGTTTTGTCAGCAGACTAGCCAGCTGGTTAGCTGGTTAATTATGCTAGTTAATTCAAGTGGATATCCATCTGACTAGCTAGGTAGCTAGCTAGTTAAGTCAGCTTGCTAGCCAGCTGGCTAGCTGGTCATGTCAGCTAGTTAATTCATCTAGCTAGCCACCTGGTTAGGTAGGTAGCTAGCTAATTAAGTCAGCTGGCTTAATGGCTGACTAGCTAGTTAAGTCAGTGAGTTAAGTGAGCTTTTTTAGCCAGCTGTCTAGGTAGGTGGTTAGCTTGTTAAGCCAGCTGGCTC
>NW_007153681.1:0-766 GCF_000164805.1 Carlito syrichta | reverse complement strand
AAAAAAAAAAAAAACACCTTCACAGAAACATCTAGAGTAATGTTTTATTAAATATCTGTGTATCATGGCCTAGCTAAGGTGACACATAAAATTAAGCATCACAGCTGGGCTCGGTGGCTCAGCCTGTAATCCCATGCCTTTGGGAGGCTGAGGTAAGTGGATTGCCTGAGCCCGTGGGTTCAAGACCCACCTGGGCAGCAATACCTCATCTCTACAATAAATCAAAAAATCAGTTGGGCGTGGTAGCACAAGCCTGTAATTCCAGCTACTTGGAAGGCTGAGGTGGAAGGGTCACTGGAGCCCAGCAGGTTGAGGCTGCGGTGGCCGGGAGCAGCCACTGCACTCCAGTCTGGGCGACAGAGTGAGACTCCAACTCAAAAAAAAAAAGAAAAATTAAGCATCACATATATATTCAATATCTTTTCATGAGGACACTGATGCTGTTTACAAAATTGTCGTAAGGAAACTGCATTTTGAAAATTATAGTATTATATGGTAACTGACAAATTATCAGAGACCAAAAGAAAAATGAATGTCGCCTAGCTAATGTTTTCAGATGAACTGTTCAGCAATTGTGTCTTGTGAAAACAAGATGACTTCACTTGAAAAAGAACAGATACAAAAACTGTGAATTTAGCATGAAAAAGGAAAAACAAAAGAAGCAGAATAGAGAATAAACAAGTGGGGAAGGATGGAGAAAAGGGAATGAAGAAACACCCCCTACAAAAATTGCAAAAGGGTGGGAGACTATGGAAATTCCTTGGAT
>NW_007153680.1:0-1502 GCF_000164805.1 Carlito syrichta | reverse complement strand
TCATTTATTCATATTTTTCTGCCTTGTAAGTATTATATTATATTGGTATTATATTTAATCAAATTCAGATATTCTCCTCACTAAAGAACAATTTCAAATTTTGGCATTGCCCATTTAGTAGAAAATACAAAGTAAGTTCAAAGTAAGCTTTTAGTCTCCTTATAATGTCTTCTTTGAAAACTTAGAAATCGTCTTATATTAGTACGATCTGTTCAGTAAGGCGATGTGGGTTCTTACATTATATTTCTGTGTGTGTGTGTGTGTGTGTGTGTGTGTGTGTGTGTGTGTGTGTGCACGTTTGGTTAAATGTCTAATGCCATAGAATCCAAGACAGGACACCAAGAGCTAACAAGTTAATTTTTCATAAATTTTAATACTGTTTTCAAGTTGATGGTGCTTAACATTTTTATGATTAAAAATACATTAAACAGATATCTTTAAAATTAATAATTAAAACTTGATTTTATGTAAAATTACAAGTGTGATATTTTAAATAATTTACATAAGCAAATAACAAATTCAAAATAACAATTAGCAGCTATTAATTATTTAGTATATTTTGATTTGTACAATGCGCTGACTATATTAGCATGTGTCAAAAGAAAAAGCTGAAGTAAAGGCAAAATCAATTTAAGGCATAGATCAAACAAGAAGAAAAGTAATCAATAGAAAACATATAAATTACTGTATAATTTTTTGTGAATAAAAGATTTGAATCAAAATTAAAATTAGTTTAGTTCCTGATGAAACAGTGAACTAACACCTGGGCTGCCCATTATGTTGACTCTAGAAACTATGGAAGAGTGATAACAATCCGAGAAACTATCAAAACAAAAATTTTTGTAGATATGTAAGAAAGGTAGCAGCAGCACTTTTGTTAAAAGGGTACTGAATTGGGAAGTGAAGATTGTATAACCTTTCAGTTATTCTATTTATTTACAGATATTTTATCTGCTAAAAGATATAGATACCTTGTTCTAGCTTTGTTGTTGTTTTTATCTTTTATTAAATAGCACTTTTCTTTGATTCAGCACTTACATAGTTTCTTGGTATTTTTATGTTGCTTGTTTGTAGAAAGTTATATATAAGTATGCAGTTCAAGAAATATTCACAAAATGAACATCATGTAAACAGCACTCTGGTCAAAGAACAAGCACCCAAGAAGCTCCCATCATTCTCTTTTCTACTCACTAACTATGTCATCTTCCAGGGATAACCTCCATTTAAAAACTTTATGCAAATTTAATCATACAATATGAATTGATTGATATTTAACATTTTGTACTCAACATAAGCCTGAAATATTGTTGTCTGTGGCAGTTATTTGTTCATTCCCGTTGCTACCACAAGCATACATTGTAATATATTTATAATTGTATATTTCATGTACATTTGAATGATTTCTCATTATGTATAGGTTTTCTTTAATATTTTTACACGTTCCTTTTGGTTAACTACATACACAGTTCTATTGGGAATGTCCCTGAGAGGGCAACTGCTGG
>NW_007153679.1:0-741 GCF_000164805.1 Carlito syrichta | reverse complement strand
TCAGTCAATGATTCTTGATCTTTGCATCTTTCCCTTTCAGCATTTGTTGTATGCAGTTCAAGGTCTGGAATGGAAACTCAGCAATCTTGGACTCCCTAATGATCCCTTCTTGGTTTTTGTTAGTTCATAGAAATACGTTCTGTCATTCAGCAAATCGTATCTTGCTGGCTGGACCAGACAGGCCTCAGGATAAATAGAGCTATTTGTTTCCTTGGGATGTCCTTCTAGGTAGCACAGACTCTGAAATATATACCTCAGTACATTTCCAGCATCTGAAACTCGAAACTGCCTTTTGCTCATTCACAGTAGTATTTTAGAGTTTTTATGACATATTTATTCTACATTTGAAAGCCTTAACTTTAAATATAAACTACTTACAGAGTAGTATACTTCCCAGTATGTGAATAAATATATTTTTACTTAGAGAAAAGATTGTGAAGAAAGAAAGAGAGAAAGAGAAAGGGGGAGGGAAGGAGACAGGGAGAAGAGAAGGGAGAAGAGGAACAGAGAGAGAAAAAATATATTAAGTTTCTTCACATAGTTTCTTAAAAATAAAGTTTTATAGTTGAAGCATAGCTGGCTAATGTAATGAAAGGGGCAAAACAATTAACCTACATGTTTTTGATGAGCTATGTTTTTATGCATGCATACACACTAAAATTTTACACTCAGTCAAGTCCTCCAATGGGCAGGAATATGGAAATAAAGACAAATGGAAAAAAAATCTGATCTGCCATTCTG
>NW_007153678.1:0-677 GCF_000164805.1 Carlito syrichta | reverse complement strand
TTATTTGGCACATAATCACATTCATCCTAGGCATTGTGTTAGAATCTCTGGAATAGTTATTTCATTTTTTCATCAGAACAATAGTATCCCTAGTTGAGGGACAAAAGATGCAAAGAAGCTCAGAAATTTGCTCAAGTTCTCATGTCTTGTGAGTGGTAGGTTCTGTTTCACTTCACATTGATTTGATTCTCAAATTACTTTAAATAATAGGAAATATTTTCTTTTCAAGGAAAGTTAGTGATTTTGGAGATATTGCCCTGAGATAGGAGGACTCATAAATTTGAAGCAGCGATACAATGTAATAGAATAGAAAAGCCCCAGAATAGAGTGAGAGAAGGCTGAAACAACTATAATGAAGCTCTGTAGACTATTATAACATTGTATTTATAGCAATAGTTTGTTCTATAATTTCTTCCCTGGGTAATGTCATTTTGTCTAACCACAGTCTGGGAGACCTGGTTTACCAGAGGCTCCATTCTTCAACATGGAACAATGCAATGTTTCAAAGATACCCTTGTCATCTCCTGCAGAGCCTGTCAGAGTCTCAGTTGGAAATTATAAGACTAAATCTATCAAGACTTACGTGGATTGGAGTGCTGTTTTAAGTTCTGTTTTCTTTAGCACCATTCCCAATCCATATTCCTATGATTTATTATGAGAATGGGAGGCTGAATAGA
>NW_007153677.1:0-935 GCF_000164805.1 Carlito syrichta | reverse complement strand
CACATGACCTTGTGCTAAGAAAGAATAAGGAATCTGGATTAGAAGAGTCCTCAATCCCCAAAATCTACAGGGCATCTTGGAAAGGGCTAAAAAGGAATCAGAGTTTCGAAGCAGGATCCATGTATGTAGAGTCCTAAGATACAGGAAAATACACAGCCCCTTGCCAAGGAAGAAAAAGAATCGGGGTTATAGCAGTCCTCAGTCCTAAAATCAAAAGGCCATCTCCTGTGGGCTCAGCAAGAATCAGGGTTTAGAAGCTGCAGCATAGGAGAAAGCAGTCCTCATATACAGAATCTACAAGATCTTTTCTAAGGAGAAATAAGAAACCTGTTTTACACGGTTTCTCCATCACATCTACATGACATCTTGCTAAGGGCTGAACAAGAATCAGAATTTCCAAACAGAATACTGGGGAAAGTGAGTCCTCATATAGAGGACACTACATGGCTCCTCGCTAAGGAAGAATAAGGAATCTGTGATACACGATTCCCCAATTCGAAAAATTCTCAGGATGTCTTGCTATGGGATAAACAAGAATCCGGGCTTCAAGTTCGTCACATGTTTCGGAGATATTTGCCTTGTGGGTATTATGAATCAGTCATTTCAGGACTCCAGCAACATTCTAGTCCTCTTGATAATTGTAAATGTGTATCTGGTAGTACAAGTCTTTAGGGTCCTCGGACAATTAAGGCCAGATTCCCAGAACAAATGTATCTTCTTGCTGTATTTGGATGTAAATCTGGTTTTAAGCTGAACTTGGTAATCCTTAAATTTCCGTTTGTACTTTTATTTGGAGAGGGGCCGAGGGTTTTGCAGTTCCAAATATTTAGTACGATTTATTAAAATGTAACCAGGAATTTTATGGGCATTGCATTGAATTTGTAGATTGCCTTAGTTAAGATGGACATCTTCACAATGTTGATTCTTCCGATCGA
>NW_007153676.1:0-803 GCF_000164805.1 Carlito syrichta | reverse complement strand
CTGGGGAAGTGAGTCCTCATATAGAGGACACTACATGGCTCCTCGCTAAGGAAGAATAAGGAATCTGTGATACACGATTCCCCACTTCGAAAAATTCTCAGGATGTCTTGCTATGGGATAAACAAGAATCAGGGCTTCAAGTTCGTCACATGTTTCGGAGATATTTGCCTTGTGGGTATTATGAATCAGTCATTTCAGGACTCCAGCAACATTCTAGTCCTCTTGATAATTGTAAACGTGTATCTGGTAGTACAAGTCTTTAGGGTCCTCGGACAATTAAGGCCAGATTCCCAGAACAAATGTATCTTCTTGCTGTATTTGGATGTAAATCTGGTTTTAAGCTGAACTTGGTAATCCTTAAATTTCCGTTTGTACTTTTATTTGGAGAGGGGCCGAGGGTTTTGCAGTTGCCAAATATTTAGTACGATTTATTAAAATGTAACCAGGAATTTGATGGGCATTGCATTGAATTTGTAGATTGCCTTAGGTAAGATGGACATCTTCACAATGTTGATTCTTCCGATCCATGAGCATGGGATATATTTCCATTTGTTTGTGTCAACTTTGATTTCTTTGAGCAGTGTTTTGTAGTTATCCTTGTAAAGGTCTTTCACCTCTCTGGTTAGGAAGATGCCAAGGTATTTCAATTTTTTTGTGGATATTGTGAATGGAATTGTGTTTTTTATTTGGGTTTCTGTTTGTTTATTATTGGTGTAGAGAAATGCGATTGTCTTTTGTACATTTATTTTGTATCCTCAGACTTTGCCAAAGTTCTTTATCAGTGTAAGGAGGTTTTTGACAGA
>NW_007153675.1:0-1070 GCF_000164805.1 Carlito syrichta | reverse complement strand
TGGATACCCCTGATTGCCTTCTCTTCTATGATTGCTCGAGCCAGGACTTCCAATATTATGTTGAATAGGAGGGGTGAGAGAGGACATCCTTGTGTTGTTTCAGTTTTCAGGGGAAATGGTACATATACACGATGGAAAACTACAGAGCCATAAAAAAGAACAAAATCATGAATTTCGCAACAACCTGGATGGAACTAGAGGCTATAATACTGTGTGACCTCTCACAGAAACAAAGATCCGAGTATCACATATTCTCACTCATATATTGGAACTTAAACATCCAATGCAATACTATACGAAAACGACTGACTGTACTGGGAAACTATGGTTGGGGGAGGGAGATGGGATTAACAGTAGCAAATATCTGTCTGGGAATGGGGAAACACCCCATATCAACAGGGTGCCTAAATGAAACGCAATTGTATACCTAAGCCTTAACTGTCCCACACAACTTCAAAATAAAAAAAAATGTAACCAGGATTCATGGATTCCACGTCCCTGGGAAACATCTGGGTATCTGCAATTTGTATACAGAGTCCTGGAATCCACATAGACAGGGAAAATCTGGGCATCTTGCTGAGAACTGAACGGGAATCCATGAACGGGTTATTGGAGTTCTCAATCGCCTAAATTTACAAGGTCTCTTGATAAGGTTTCATGAGCATTCTGGGCTTCTATGTCGCCATATTTTAGGGCGTCTTTTGAAAAGGGAACCAGGAATCTTGGGGTCCAATTCCACAAGAACATTATGGGAGTCTTTCTCTTGATATCCAGGCAACTGGAATTCTAGGTCACATGGAAATGTCTTGGCGTCTTGCTGAGAATGAAGCAGGAATTTCAGTAATGGGAGTCCTCATATACAGAACACTACACGAACTGTTGCTACAGAAGAATAAGGAATCTTGCATACACTAGTTCTCCATCCCAAAAACCTATAGAGCGTCTTGCTAAGAGATAACAACCAATCAGGTTTTGAGAATAGGAATCTGGATAATGGGAGTCCTCATATCCAGGAAACTGCACTGTCTATTGCTATGGAAGATTAAGAATCTGGTTTAAATATGTCCTCA
>NW_007153674.1:0-773 GCF_000164805.1 Carlito syrichta | reverse complement strand
CGTGTCTTGTTAAGGACTAAACACGAATTTGGGTTTTTGAAGCATAATCTCGGGAAATGAAATCCTCATATACAGGCAACAACACGGACTTTTCCTAAGAAAGAATAAGAAATCTGGGTGAAATGTTTTCTCTATCCCCAAAAATCTCCATGGCGTCTTCCTAGGGTCTAAACAAGCATCAGGGTTTCGACACATGTATGTGGGAAAGAAAGTACTCATATACTAGCTACTGCACGAATGTTGCTAAAAATAAAGAATCTGGGTTATATGAGTCCTCAATCCTGAATATCTACAGGGCATCTTGCTGACGGCTAAAGAAGAATCAGGGATTCGAGGCATGAATGTGGGTAATTGCAGTCCTCATATACAGCAAACTACATGGCCTCTTGCTAAGAAAAAAGAAGAAATCTGTTTTACACCGTTCCTGTATCAAAAAATCTATATGGCATCTTACTAAGGACTAAACAAGTATTAGGGTTTCAAAACAGGAATCTAGGGAAAGAGAGTCCTAACATACAGGACACTACACGGCCTCCAACCAAGGACGAATAAAGAATTTTTGTTGTACTATTCCTCAATCCAAGAAATTCCCAGGGTGTCTACTATGGCACAAACAAGAAACAGGGCTTTGAGCTCCCCAAATGTTTCGGAGCAATTTAGCATGCAGATATTACGAATCGGTCATTTCAGACTCCAGTAACATTGTGGTCCTCTTGAAAGTTGTAAAGGAGTATCGGGCACAGCAAGTCCGTTGGGTTCCTCAGAACAACTAA
>NW_007153673.1:0-832 GCF_000164805.1 Carlito syrichta | reverse complement strand
AGGGTTCTGTGGAAAGGGAGTCCTCATACAGGACACTACAGGACCCCTCGCTAAGGAAGAATAAGGAATCTGTGATACACTATTCCCTAATCTGAAAAATTATCAGTGTGTCTTGCTGCAGGATTAACAAGAATCAGGGCTTTGAACTCGTCTCATGTTTCGGAGATATTTGGCTTGTGGGTATTATGAATCAGTCATTTCAGGTCTCTAGCAACATTCTGTTCCTCTTGAGAGTTGTAAACGGGTATCTGGTAGTACCAGTCCCTTATGTTCCTCGGGACAACTAGGCCAGATTCTCGGAACAAAATTATCTTCTTGCTGTATTTGGATGTAACTCTGGTCTTAAGAAGACCTTGGCAATCCTTAAATTTCCATTTCTACTTTTATTTGGAGAGGGGCCGAGGGTTTTGCAGATGCCAAATATTTAGCACGAATTATTAAAATGTAAACAGGATTCATGGATTGCACGTCCCTAGGAAACATCTGGGCATCTGCATTTTTGTATACAGAGTTTTGGAATCAACATAAAAAGGGAAACTTGGGGCATCTTGCTGAGAACGGAAAGGGAATTCGGTTCTTGGAGTTCTCAATCGCCTAAATCTACAAGGTCTCTTGATAAGGTTTAATCAGCAATGTGGGCTTCTATGTCGCCACATTTTTAGTGTGTTTTTGAAAGGGGAACCAAGAATATTGGGATCCAATTCCAATAGAACTTTATGGGACTTTTTCTCTTGATATCCAAGCAACTGGAATGCTAGGTCACCAGAAAATGTCTCGGCGTCTTCCTGAGAATGAAGCAGGAATTTCAGTAATGGGAGTCCTCATATACAGG
>NW_007153672.1:0-1135 GCF_000164805.1 Carlito syrichta | reverse complement strand
GGGGAGAGGAGAACCTATTCAGTAAATGGTGCTGGGAAAACTGACTGACCACATGCAGAAGATTGAAACAAGACCCCTATCTATCCCCATACACAAAAATTAACTGCAAATGAATCAGAGACCTAAGTGTAAAACCTCAAACCATAAGAACCTTAGAAAATGAAGGACATACCCTCATGGAAATTGGAACTGGCATCCAATTCCTGAACAAAACCCGAAACCCACAGGCCATAAGAGATAAGATAGACAAGTGAGAACTCATTAAACTGACAAGCTTCTGCAAAGCCACAGAAACCATCAAGAGAGCAGGGAGACAGCCAACAGACTGGGAAAAAGTATTTGCCAACTCCAGGTCCGACAAAGGCTTAACATCTTGGATCTACAAGGAACTCAAACATGCTGAAAAGAAAAAAAACAACCACCCCATTATAAAATGGGCAAAAGATATGAACAGACACTTCACATAAGAAGACATCCCAACAAACACATGAAGTAATGCTCAACCTCACTAATCATCAGGGAGATGCAAATCAAAACCACACTGAGATACCACCTAACTCCAGTCAGAATGGCAATTATCAACAACTCAAAAAATAACAGCTGCTTGTGAGGGTGTGGTGAAAAGGGAACACTTCTACACTGTTGGTGGGAGTGTAAACTAGTGCAACCTCTGTGGAAAGCAGTGTGGCAATTCCTAAAAACTCTAAAAATTGACCTTCCATATGACCCTGCAATCCCCCTACTGGTAATACACCCTGAAGAACACAAATCACTCTATAAAAAAGATACCTGCACACGTATGTTTATCGCAGTGATGTTCACAACAGCAAGAACCTGGAAACAACCATGCTGCCCAGCAAAAGAGGACTGGATTAAAAAAATGTGGTCCATATACACGATGGAATACTAGGCAGCCATAAAAAAGAACAAAATCATGAATTTCGCTGCAACCTGGATGGAACTAGAGTCTATAATACTGAGTGATCTCTCACAAAAACAAAGATCCGAATATCACATGTTCTCACTCATATAATGGACCTTGAACACCCAATGCAATACTATAAGAAAATGACTGATGGTACTGGGAAACTATGGGGGGGGTGGGATTAACAGTAGCAAATATCTGTCGGGGATG
>NW_007153671.1:0-844 GCF_000164805.1 Carlito syrichta | reverse complement strand
CTGGCCATCCAGCTTTCTAGCTAAGTGGCTAGCTAGTAAAGTTATCTAGTTAAGTCAGCTGGCTAGCTAGGTAGCTAGCTAGTTAAGTCAACTGCCTAGCTAGTTAAGACAGTCAGTTAAATCAGCTGGCTAGCCACTTTCCTGTCATGTTATCTATCTATTTAATATAGTTGTCTATCCAGCTGGCTAGCTAGCTGTCACCTAGTTAAGTCAGTTTGCTGGCCAGCAGGTGAGCTAGGTAGTTATTTGTTAAGTAAGCTGGCAAGCCAGCGGGCTATTTAGGTAGGTAGCTATATAAGTCAGCTGACTATCCTTTAGGCTATCTAATTATGTCAGCTAGTTAAGTCTACTGACTATCCAGCTCTCTAGCTAGGTAGATCTCTAGATAGCTAGGTAGATAGCAAGTCAGTTGGATACGTCATTAAATCAACTAATTAAGTCAGCTGGCTAGCTAGGTTGTTAGGCAAGTAAGTCAGGTGGCTATACAGCTGACCAGCTAATTAAGTCAACTACTTTAGTCAGCTGGCTAACCAGCTGGTTGGCTAGTTAAGTCACAACGATATTTCAGATGTCTAGCCAGCAGGCTAGCTAGTTAAAAAGCTATTTACGTCATATGGGCAGCCAGCTGGCTCACTAGTTATTTCAGCTAGTTAAGTCAGCTGGTATGCTAGGAAGCTAGCTAGTTAAGTCAGCTAGATATGTCAGCTAGCTAGCTAATTAAGACAGCTAGTTAAGTCAGCTAGCTAGTCAGCTTCCTAGCTAGGTTCTAGCTAGTTATGTGAAATGTCTAACAAGCTAACTAGCTAGTTAAATCACCTAGTTAAGTCAGATGACTAGCCAGCTG
>NW_007153670.1:0-936 GCF_000164805.1 Carlito syrichta | reverse complement strand
CTAGCAGGTTAAGTCAACTAGATATGTCGACTGGCTAGCCAGTTGGTTAGCTAGGAAGGAAGCTAGTTATGTCAGCTGGCTAACCAGCTGACTAGCTATTTTTGTCAGTTAGCTAAATCAGCTAGCTTCTCAGCTGGCTAGCTAGGTAGCTAAAGAGTTAATTCAGCTGGCTATCCAGCTGACAAACTGGTTAAGTCAACTAGTTAATTCAGCTGGCCAGTGAGCTGGCTTGCTAGTTAAGTCAGCTAGTTAGGTCAGCGGTCCAGCCAGATGGCTAGCTAGTTAAGTCAGCTAGTTAAGTCAGCTGGCCAGCCAGCTGGCTAGCTAGATAGCTAGCTAGTAAAGTAGCTGATTAAGTCAAATGGTTATACAGGTATCTAGCTATTTAAATCAGATATTTAAGTCAGCTGGATAGCCAGCTACCTATCAGGGTACCTAACTAGTTAAATCAGCTGGCTAGCCAACTGGTTAACTTGTTAAATCACATAGTTAAATTTGCTCGATGGACAGCATGTTAGTTAAGTAGTTATGTAGTTAAATCAGTTGGCAAGCCAGAGGGCTATGTAGGTATGTAGCTAGTTACGTGTGCTTGCTTGACATCAGGCTATGTAGTTGTGTCAGTTAGTTAAGTAAACTGGCTATCAATCTGTCTAGCTAGGTAGGTAGAAAGTTAAGTCTGCTGGCTAGCCAGTTTGCTACTTTGTTAAATCAGTTAGGTAAGTTAACTGACTGGGCTGCTGGCTAGGTAGGTGGCTAGGAAATTAAGTCTGTTGGGTAGCCAGCTGGTCAGCTAGTAAAGTCATCTAGTTTAGTCAGCTGGGTAACCAGCCGTCTAGCTAGTTAAGTCAACTGGTGAAGTCAGTTGTCTATCCACCTGGCTAGTTAGTTAAAAAGCTGGTTACGTCAGATGGGTAGCCAGCTGGCTCACTAGTTATT
>NW_007153669.1:0-743 GCF_000164805.1 Carlito syrichta | reverse complement strand
CCTCGCTTGTTAAGTCAGCTGGCTAACCAGTTGGCTAGCTACTTAAGTCACCTAGTTAAGGTAGCTGGCTAGCCAGCTGTTTAGCTAGTTAGCTAAGCAGTTACTTGAGCTGGAAAGAAGGCAAGATATGTAGGTAGCTAGCTATTTAAGTCAGCTGGTTAGCCACCAGTCTAGCTAGTGATGTCTGCTAGTTAATTCAGCTGGCTATCTAGTGATGACAGCTAGTTGAGTCAGCAGGCTAGACCGCTGGCTAGTTGGTTAAGTCAGCTAGTTAATTCAAGTGGCTAGCCAGCTGGTTAAGTTATAAGAATTGTTAAGTTAGCTTACCAGTCTGCTCACTTGCCAGCCGACTAGTTAAGACAGTTCAACTGTGGGCTCACTCGCCAGCTGACAAGTTAAATAAGCTAAATGCTTGGCCGACTAGCCAGCCAACTAGTCAAGTCAGCCAACCAATAGGCTGAATAGTCAGCCAACTGGTCAGCTGACAAGTTTGGTCAGCTAACATGTGGGCTGACTAGTTAGGTCAGCTAAGTAGTCAGCCAACTACTCAGCCTACTAGTTAGGTGAGCATGTTTAGCCAGCCAACTAGTTAACCATGCTAACTTGTGGACCAACTAGTCAGTCAGCTAGTTAACCCAGCTAACTAGTCGACCGACTAGACAGCCGACTTGTTAAGCCAGCTAACAGCCGGATCAGTAGTCAGCCTACGTGTTAAACCACATAAGTAGTCATCTGCATCATTC
>NW_007153668.1:0-311 GCF_000164805.1 Carlito syrichta | reverse complement strand
GCCCCTTCAGAGGGCTCCTGGGTTTTCTGACCACCCAGAGGAGCCTCTGTTGCTCTCTCCGGCCGTCCTTTAGTGCCACTCTCCTGGTTCAAGCAATGTTCTTTCCCCTTTAGGCCTGGGGGTTGTTGTATAGTGTTCTCCAAGACTAGGGGTGACCCTGGGCCAGCATGTTGGAAGACAAGGTGACCAGAGAAGAGGGAAGCCTGAGGGGACTGATGGTCCCTGGATGCCTGTAAGAGGTTTGTGTGTGTGGTGGGGGAATGAGCCACTGCAGCCTCCACCCAGACTCCCCAAGACACTCCCGCCCCGTC
>NW_007153667.1:0-830 GCF_000164805.1 Carlito syrichta | reverse complement strand
TTCATTCCATTCACAATAGCCACAAAAAAAATGAAATACCTTGGCATCTTCCTAACCAGAGACGTGAAAGACCTTTACAATGAAAATTACAAAACACTGCTCAAAGAAATCAAAGCCGACATGAACAAGTGGAAAAATATCCCATGCTCATGGATCGGAAGAATCAACATTGTGAAGATGTCCATCTTACCTAAGGCAATCTACAAATTCAATGCAATACCCATTAAATTACCAACAACATTCTTCTCAGACCTAGAAAAAACAACACAGGAATTCATATGGAAACACAAACATCCAAGAATAGCCAGAACAATCCTCAGCAAAAAAAACAAAGCAGGTGGTATCACAATACCAGATTTCAAACTTTACTATAAAGCTACAATCATCAAAACAGCTTGGTATTGGTACAGGAACAGGCATATAGATCAATGGAACAGAATTGAGATTCCAGAAGCAAAACCTCAATTTCTCAACCAACTCATCTTCGACAAAGCCCCCACCACCTACCAATGGGGAGAGGAGAACCTATTCAGTAAATGGTGCTGGGAAAATTGGCTGACCACATGCAGAAGATTGAAACAGGACCCCTATCTATCCCCATGCACAAAGGTTAACTCCAAATGGATCAGAGACCTAAATGTAAAACCTCAAACCATAAGAACCTTAGAAAAGGAAGGAAATACTCTCATGGAAATCGGAACTGGCATCCAATTCCTGTACAAAACCCGAAACCCACAGGACTTAAGAGAGAAGATAGACAAATGGGACCTTATTAACTGACAAGCTTCTGCAAAGTCAAAGAAACCATCAAGAGAGCAGGGAGACAGCCC
>NW_007153666.1:0-361 GCF_000164805.1 Carlito syrichta | reverse complement strand
AGCCTCCCTGTGGTGCATCCCCTAGTCCTCTTTGCAACACACCTCCTTGGCTTCTCTGTGACAGGCCACCTCTGGCTCCCCTCGGTTCACATGCCTCCTCAGTCTTCTCACAGGGTGCCATCTTAACCTCCTTGCAGCTTGCCTCCTTGGCGTCTCAGTGGTGTGCCTCCTCAGCATCCCTCAGTCATGCCTCATACATGTCACTGCAATGTGCCTCCTTGACATCCCTGCAACATGCTTTGTGGACTACACCATGGCACACATGTGACTGCCTCCTCAGCATCTCCATGTCATGCCTAATTAACATCCCCACAGTGTGTCTCCTCAGTGTATCTGTGGCACACCTCCTCGGTGTCCATGC
>NW_007153665.1:0-458 GCF_000164805.1 Carlito syrichta | reverse complement strand
ACCTCTTCAGCATTCCTATGGTGTGCCTCCTTGGCATCCACACGGCACGCTGCTCTTCCTTGGTATTCCCATGGTACACCTCCTCGGCATCCCTCTGGTGCAACTTCTTGGCATCCCTGTGGTGCAACACATCTCCTTGGCATCCCCATGGCTTATCTTCTCTGTGTCTCTGTGGCACACCTCGGTGAACCCACAGTACACCTCTTCAGTGTTCCTGCAGCATGCCTCTTCACCATACTGGTGGCTACCTGCTTGGCATCTCCATTGTATGCCTCCTGAGCATCCCACTGTGCACCTCCTAAGTGTGTTCATGTCGTGCCTGTTTTGCAACCCTGTGGCACACCTGTTCACCAGCCAGGTAGTGCACCTCCTTGCTGACCTCTCTGTGTGCCTCCTCGTGGTCCATGCAGCATGTCTCCTCAGTTTCCACACGGTGCATCTCCACAGCATCTCTGCAG
>NW_007153664.1:0-359 GCF_000164805.1 Carlito syrichta | reverse complement strand
GTCTCTGTGGCACACCTCGGTGAACCCACAGTACACCTCTTCAGTGTTCCTGCAGCATGCTTCTTCATCATACCTGTGGCTACCTGCTTGGCATCTCCATTGTATGCCTCCTGAGCATCCCACTGTGCACCTCCTAAGTGTGTTCATGTTGTGCCTGTTTTGCAACCCTGTGGCACACCTGTTCACCAGCCAGGTAGTGCACCTCCTTGCTGACCTCTCTGTGTGCCTCCTCGTGGTCCATGCAGCATGTCTCCTCAGTTTCCACACGGTGCATCTCGACAGCATCTCTGCAGTGTGCCTCCTAGGCATCCCTGCAGCTTGTCTTTTCGGCATCCTCTTGACATGCCTCATCATTCTCC
>NW_007153663.1:0-328 GCF_000164805.1 Carlito syrichta | reverse complement strand
GCCTCCCCACCACAAGCCTCTTTGGCCACCCCCACAGCGTGCCTTCTCAGCTTCCCTGTGGCACACCTCCTTGGCCTTCCTGCTTCACACTGTGCCTCCTCAGACTCCCCATGGCATGCATCCTCTGCATCCCCACTGCACACCTCCTCAGTATCCCCATGGTGTGCTTCCTCTGCATTTTTGTGGCACAACTCCTCTGCATCCCTATGGTGTTTCTCCTCAATTTCCCCACAGCCTTCTTGGCCTCCCCATGGCATAACTGCTTGGCCCCACCTTGCACTTCCTCAGCATCTCCTTGGCATGCCTCTTGGCCCTATCCACCGTGAGC
>NW_007153662.1:0-341 GCF_000164805.1 Carlito syrichta | reverse complement strand
GTGCCTCCTCAGACTCCCCATGGCATGCATCCTCTGCATCCCCACTGCACACCTCCTCAGCATCCCCATGGTGTGCTTCCTCTGCATTTTTGTGGCACACCTCCTCTGCATCCCTATGGTGTTTCTCCTCAATTTCCCCACAGCCCTCTCGGCCTCCCCATGGCATAACTGCTTGGCCCCACCTTGCACTTCCTCAGCATCTCCTTGGCATGCCTCTTGGCCCTATCCACCGTGAGCCTACTCAGCCATTCTGCAGTGTGCCTCCTTGGTGTCCCTACAGTATTCATTCTTGGCATCCTCAAGGTGCACCTGGTGATCCTCCCCACATCATGACTTCACAG
>NW_007153661.1:0-525 GCF_000164805.1 Carlito syrichta | reverse complement strand
TTGTGGCACAACTCCTCTGCATCCCTATGGTGTTTCTCCTCAATTTCCCCACAGCCTTCTTGGCCTCCCCATGGCATAACTGCTTGGCCCCACCTTGCACTTCCTCAGCATCTCCTTGGCATGCCTCTTGGCCCTATCCACCGTGAGCCTACTCAGCCATTCTGCAGTGTGCCTCCTTGGTGTCCCTACAGTATTCATTCTTGGCATCCTCAAGGTGCACCTGGTGATCCTCCCCACATCATGACTTCACAGTTTCCCCATGGCTTGCCTCTTAGACCTCTTCACGTCATGCCTCCTCGGCCTCCTTGCATTGTGCCTCCTCAGCCTCACTGTGGCATGCATTTTCCACCTTCCCATGGCATGCCTTCGGTGTCCCTGAGGTGTGCCTTCTCGGTCTTTCTGCTCCATACTTCTCCACAGCATGCTTCCTTGACCTTCCCGTGGTGTGCCTCTTCGGCTTCCCTACAGTGCACCTCCTCGGAGCCTCACTGCAGCACACATCCTTTGCCCCCTTGCAGTGTGCCT
>NW_007153660.1:0-665 GCF_000164805.1 Carlito syrichta | reverse complement strand
TCCTCGGAGCCTCACTGCAGCACACATCCTTTGCCCCCTTGCAGTGTGCCTTCTTGGTTTCCTCACAATGAACCTCCTTGGCGTCACCGAGGTGCACCTTCTTGTCCTCCCCACACCATGACTTCACAGCCTCTCCATGGCGTGCCTCCTATACTTCTCCATGCTGTGCCTCCTTGGTCTCCTTGCATCGTGCCTCCTCAGCTTCACTGTGGCACATGTTTTCCACCTTTCCACAGTGCGCTTACTCAGCATCCCTGTGGTGACCCCACAGTGCACCTCCTCGCCTCCTCTGTGACCCCGTGGTACACCTCCTTAGCATCCCTGCAGCATGCCTCCTTATGGTCTCCACGGCATGCTTCCTCAGCCTCCCCTCAGCTCCCCTCCTTGGTATTCCTGCAGCATGCCTCCTTGGCCTACCTACTGGAAGCCTCTTCGGCAAACCCACAGCCTGCCTACTTGGCCTCCCTGGGGTGTGCCTCCTTAGCATCCCTGTGGTGTGCCTCCTTGACCGCCTTGCAAGTACTTCCATGTGCATGCTTCCTCAGTGTTTCTGCCATGTACCTCCTCAGCAGCCCTGCAGCACACCTCCTCTGCATCTATGCAGTACACCTACTCAGCATCCTTTGGTTCACCTCCTCAACCATGTCACACGTCCTTGGCCTCCC
>NW_007153659.1:0-399 GCF_000164805.1 Carlito syrichta | reverse complement strand
CTGCCATGCCTCTTTGGCCTCCCCACGGAATGCCTTCTCTGTGTCTCCTTGACACACCTCGTTGGTCTCTGTGTGACATGTCGCCTTGGTCTCACTGCAGCATGCCTCCTCGGCCACACCATGGTGCACCTCCTCAGCCTCCCCATGGTGCTCTTCCCAAACCTCCCCATGGCATGCCTCCTTAGCCACCCCACAGCATGTCTCCTTGGTGTTTTCATGGCATGCCTCCTCAGCAGCCCTGTGGTGTGCCTCCTCAGTGTTTCCACAGCATGCCTCCTTAGTGTCTCTGGGGTGCACCTTTTTGACGATCCCATGGAGTGCCTTCTTGGCATCACCGTTGCAGTCCTCCTCAGTAACCATGCAGCACACCTCCTCGGTGTGCTGGCACTGCACCTTCTA
>NW_007153658.1:0-749 GCF_000164805.1 Carlito syrichta | reverse complement strand
AAATTAAGAACTTTTGGGGGGTTGGGTGCTGTGGCTGACCCCTGTAATCCTAACACTTTGGGAAGCCAAGGAAAGAGGATTGCTTGAGCCCAGGCAGCCAGCCTGCACAACATAGTGAGACCACATCTTTACAAAAAATCAAAAGTTTGCCAGACATCGTGGCACTTACTTGTAGTTCCAGCTTCTTGGGAGGCCAAGTGGAAGCTTGAAGCTGTGGTGACCTATGACCACACCACTGCACTCCAGCGGGGGCAACAGAGTGAGACTGTAGCTCAAAAACAAAAAGAAAAAAAGCAAAACAAAGACAACAACAACAAAACAGTTTTCCTCAAAGTAAATGTTTAAAAAGGAGTAAAAGAACAAATTTTCAAAGGGAGAAGATGCCATTCCCACAACTAACAAAGAATAGTATCAACAATATTTTTTAAATAACTATAAATCAGTAAGAAAGGTAAAAACTACACAATAAAAACATGGCAAATATCTACATAGATATTTTACCAAAAAAAGAAACATAAAAATAAAATTATTATAAATCAGAAAAATGTAGATCAATACCACAATGAGATACTTCTTTACATCTATTCAATTGACAAAATCTATGTTAAAAATAGAGATGTAATCACACAAGATCTCGTCTATGTAAGTGTATAAGTAAATGCATATGTTTTCAACAGTTTAACATTGTCTCCTAAATCCAACTGCCCTTTATCTTACAAGGAATAATTCTACTGCTAAATTTATGTTCA
>NW_007153657.1:0-493 GCF_000164805.1 Carlito syrichta | reverse complement strand
GTACCTCACTCTTGCAGCTGTATCTGATACAAGACACATGTGGGCAGAGAGAATCTCAGTGTATCCTTGCGCCCAGGCAGCATCCCAGTCCTTCATGTGTGAGACTCTCATATCTGGAAGCTGACACCAGAAAGAGGAAGAATCACAGAGTACCATGCTTTTGTCGATGACACTAAGCAAGTATTTCCCAGGCTGAGCAGGACCCTAATTTAAGTAAATATGTGACAGTTCCATGTGGGTACACAAGAGATAATTTGAATGAGGGAGATGCTTTTGAATATAAAACAGAAGAGACTCCTGTCTTAAGGTCATACTGGAATGAGGATACTGGTTATAGTCTCATAAACTCAGTGCTGTTGTAGCGGAAATCCTTCACCAAGTCAAGGATCTTCTCCTGCACCAGGAAATGTTCTGAGAAAACTAGTGAGGAAACGGAGTTTAGACATGGACCAAGGATGGTTTTGCCAGTAGAGTCTATGCTGCCCTCATCGTA
>NW_007153656.1:0-865 GCF_000164805.1 Carlito syrichta | reverse complement strand
CTCTGGTTTTATTCATGTTGCAATTGCATACATTATTTATGGCTACATATTATTCCATTTGTATATTATATATACATATATGTGTGCGTGTATATGTATATGCATATGTATATATCACATTTGCATTATGCTGTCAATCATTGATGGGTATATTAGTTGGTTCCAGGATTTTTATATTGCGAATAGCACTGCTAAACACGTAAGTTGCATATATCATTTTCTAAAAGCACTTTATTTCTTGGGGTAGATTCCTAGTAGTAGGATTGTTGGTCAAATGATACTTCAATTTTTAGTTTATTGAGGAATTCCTATACTATTTTCCACAGAGGTTGAAATAGTTCATACTTCTGCCAAGAATTTATGAGAGTTCCCTTTCCTTTGCATTTTTGCCAACATCTGTTGTTTTTGACTTTTTAGTAATGGACATCCTGACTGGTATGAGATGGTGTCTGATAGTGGTTTTAATTTGCTTTTGTCTGTTGATTTGTTATGTTGAGCACTATTTACATGTTTGCTGCTTATGTGTCTTCTTTTGAGAAATGTCTACCCATATCCACTGTCCAAATTTGATGAGGTTGCTTGTTTTTCCCATATTAAGTTGTTTGACATTCTTTTAGATTCTGTACATTAATACTTTGGTATAATTTGGAAATTTCTTCCCATTTCTTAAGTTTTCTGTTCACCAAAGTGATTATTTCTATTGCTGTGCAGCATCTTTTTGCTTAATTGTCTTATTTATCAATTTTTGTCTTTTTTGCATTTGCTTTTGGAGATCTTTTCCCAGATCAACGGTGATAAGACAAAGTTTGATAGGTGTGGCTCTAAGATATTTTAATTCCAAGTCTTCCATTAAAGTATTTGGTCC
>NW_007153655.1:0-300 GCF_000164805.1 Carlito syrichta | reverse complement strand
AATGGGGGTGTTAAACAGGGAGTTGGTAGGGCGCAGATACCCCTTCTGTAATAAAGAGTTCGTGACAGGTTGAAGTCCCAGAAGGCTGGAGGTAGGAAGAGAGTATTGTGGTTGGTTGGGGTGGGCAAAGGGATTTTTGAGCTGAACGTGAACTGGGGGGCAGTGTGCTAAGGAGGGGGAGTTCACGTCCCAGACTTGAGGATTTACTATAGAAGAGGGTAAAGGAGGAAGTGAGTCCACTGGGGAATCTTTAGTAGTGAGGAGGGCCAAAAATGGGGTTGTGGGAGATGGGTTGGTAAG
>NW_007153654.1:0-332 GCF_000164805.1 Carlito syrichta | reverse complement strand
CTGGAGGTAGGAAGAGAGTATTGTGGTTGGGTGGGGTGGGCAGAGTGATTTTTGAGCTGAATGTGAACTGGAGGGCAGTGTGCTAAGGAGGGAGAGTTCACGTCCCAGACTTGGGGATTTACTATAGAAGAGGGTAAAGGAGGAAGTGAGTCCATTGGGGAATTTTTAGTAGTGAGGAGGGCCAAAAATGAGGTTGTGGGAGATGGATTGGTAAGGGCTGCACTTGGTTAAAGGTGATGGATGCCTGGAATTTGGCTAGAATATCCCTGCCCATAAGAGGTACGGGACATTGAGGCAGTACCAAAAAGGAATGAGTGAAGGGGACGTTTGCA
>NW_007153653.1:0-613 GCF_000164805.1 Carlito syrichta | reverse complement strand
CGAGTCAAGTCCGCCTTTATTACTCCCACTTCAACAAACGTTTGGATGGATATTGGCACCTGGATCGAGATAGAGGTAAGCCAATCCTTGGTGTCACAAACCTTACTACTGCAGGTATGAGAGCTCGCCCTCTGGTACAGACTTATCCCTCGGGTTCAGGGCTCTCCCTCCAGTACAGGACTCTCCCCCAGGTTCAGGGCTATCCGTCCACTGCAGGACTTCCTCTCGGGTTCAGGCCCCCCATCTGGTATAGGACTCCCTCTTGTCTTCAGGGCTCTCCATCTAGTATAGGACTCCCTCTTGGATAGTGCATAACTCCCTCTCAGGTGCAGGGCTCTCCGTCAACTGCAAAACACGTTCTCTCGGGTGCAGGACCCTCTGTCCAATGCAGGACATGATTTCATGGGAGCAGGGCTCTCCCATCAGGTGCAGGACAGGCTTGTTAGATGCAGGACTCTCCCATCAGGTGCAGGACAATCTTCATCAGGTGCCGAACTTTCTTGTCAGGTATGGGACAGGCTGTCTCAGGCGCAGGGCTCTCCCATCAGGTGCAGGACAGGCTTGTTAGATGCAGGACTCTCCCATCAGGTGCAGGACAATCTTCATCAGGTGC
>NW_007153652.1:0-1014 GCF_000164805.1 Carlito syrichta | reverse complement strand
GATGTTTTTGGAGACAGGGTCTGGCTCTGTGGCCCCTGGCTGGGGTCCGGGGACACAAACCATTATTTTCTGCCAGGCTCAAATTCGTGGGCTTCAGAGATCCTGAAGCCTCAGCGTCCAGAGTAGCAGAACTATGAGCACTTCGATCCCAGATCCCCTGTTTGGATGGGTGTGGAGACAGTGGTCTCCCTACATCTCCCAGTTTGGCTATGGGACCCTGGGCTCCAGCCATCCTTCTGCCTTGGTCTCCAAGAGTGCTGGATTCCAGGCTTGGGATGGTGCACCAGGCCTTCTGGTTCATTTTTGAAGAAGGATAGAGGCTGGGTCGGGGGCTCAGCTTCATCATCCCAGCACTTTGGGAGCTGAGGCCAGTGGCCGGCCTGAACATGTGGGCCAAGACCCACCTGGGAAAATCAGTGAGACCTCATCGCTACCCTCCATCCCAAATGGGCCGGGTGTTGTGGTGAACATCTGTTGTTCCTGCTCCTCAGAAGGCCAGGTAAGGTCTCTCTGGAGCCCGGTGGGCTTAGGCTGCAGTGGCTGGGAGTGAGCCACTGCCCTCCAGCTTGGGTGGCAGAGTTAGATGCCAGCTCAAAGAATTAAGGAAAAAAAGGGGGGAAAAAAGAAGAGCATCCTTTTGTGTATGGAATTGTGATTTTTTGTGAACAGAAAGAGATCATTTGAGAAGGAGGCCCCAGCCTTTGGACTAGAGTACCCAAAAGACAGGATCGGCAGACAGTCAGGCTGTGGCTTTGAGATGCTGAGATGGGGGACCACTTGAACCAAGGAGATCGAGACCAACCTGGGCCAAGACCACATCACTTCCTGGAACACAAAATACTTGATTGGCGTGTGGTGGTACCCATGGTCCCAGCTACATGGGATGTGGTGGCCTCCATCATGGGTTGTTCTTTAGCATCACCCCCACTGACAGAACGTTTTAATGTAGGCCAGGCACTGTGACACACAGTCATCAGCTCTATGTATTGCGAGGCAGAAGTGAGAGTCTGCCTG
>NW_007153651.1:0-720 GCF_000164805.1 Carlito syrichta | reverse complement strand
GTTGTTTAGAACTGGCTAAAGTAAAGGATATTTTAATATATCCAAAAAGCCTAAAAATATAACATTCATGTGCTCCTACTGAAAAATTTGCATTACTGTGTGCTGCAGTCAGCTATGGAAGGTAAAAGAGGTAAACAGCCATGCCAGAAAAACAGGTAAAGTTTATATAGTTGTTGCTCCTATTAAGCTTTTAGTTGTGATTTCTAGTTAATGGAAAAATTAAAAAATAGAAAAAATATGTGATAAGAAATGTGAAAATGACCACATGTGGGATAAAAACAGGATTTACACTTCGAAAAATACTAAAGAATAAAGAACTAAAAAGTATTTTTCAGCAAATGATGAGTAAAGCAAAGCAACAAGGGAATATTTTAAAATATAATATTTTAAAAATATTGTAAAAGGAAGTCCAGAGATAAATGTGCATAGGCCAAATTCCTCAAATGCCAGATTTTCAGACCTGATTGAAAACTAAAATAAATAAAAATCTGTTGACTAGAGACACATCTAAAATAAATAGATATAGAAATGTTAAAAAATAATGGACTAGCCGGGCTCGGTGGCTCAGCCTGTAATCCTGCGCCTTTGGGAGGCTGAGGTGAGTGGATTGCCTGAGCCTGCAGGTTTGAGACTCACCTGGGCAGCGAGACCCCATCTCTACAATAAATCAAAAAATCAGCCGGGCATGATAGTGCATGCCTGTAATTCCTGCTATTTGGG
>NW_007153650.1:0-4376 GCF_000164805.1 Carlito syrichta | reverse complement strand
ACTGGCTAAAGTAAAGGATATTTAATATATCCAAAAAGCGTAAAAATATAACATTCATGTGCTCTACTGAAAAATTGCATTACTGTGTGCTGCAGTCAGCTATGGAAGGTAAAAGAGGTAAACAGCCATGCCAGAAAAACAGGTAAAGTTTATATAGTTGTTGCTCCTATTAAGCTTTTTAGTTGTGATTTCTAGTTAATGGAAAAATTAAAAAATAGAAAAAATATGTGATAAGAAATGTGAAAATGACCACATGTGGGATAAAAACAGGATTTACACTTCGAAAAATACTAAAGAATAAAGAACTAAAAAGTATTTTTCAGCAAATGATGAGTAAAGCAAAGCAACAAGGGAATATTTTAAAATATAATATTTTAAAAATATTGTAAAAGGAAGTCCAGAGATAAATGTGCATAGGCCAAATTCCTCAAATGCCAGATTTTCAGACCTGATTGAAAACTAAAATAAATAAAAATCTGTTGACTAGAGACACATCTAAAATAAATAGATATAGAAATGTTAAAAAATAATGGACTAGCCGGGCTCGGTGGCTCAGCCTGTAATCCTGCGCCTTTGGGAGGCTGAGGTGAGTGGATTGCCTGAGCCTGCAGGTTTGAGACTCACCTGGGCAGCGAGACCCCATCTCTACAATAAATCAAAAAATCAGCCGGGCATGATAGTGCATGCCTGTAATTCCTGCTATTTGGGAGGTTGAGGTGAAAGGATCGCCAGAACCCAGCAGGTCGAGGTTGCGGTGGCCGGGAGCGGCCACTGCACTCCAGTCTGGGTGACAGAGTGAGACTCCAACTCAAAAAAAAAAACAAAAAAAACCTAATATTCCATTGTATGTATGTGTATATAATATTTCATTGTGTATATTTACATTTTAAAAATCCAGTCCAGCTTCAATGGGCAGCATGCTTGGTTCCACGTTTTTGATATTGTGAATAGAGCTGCAACAAATATGTGTGTGCAGGTATCTTTTTGGTAGGATGACTTGAGTTCGTCCTGTATATTCCCAATGGGGGGATTTCTGGCTCATATGGAAGGTCAATTTCTGGTTCTTTCATAAATCGCCGCACTGTCTTCCAGAGAGGCTGTACTAGTTTGCATTCCCACCAGCAGTGGAGAAGTGTTCCTTTTTCTCTGCATTCTCGCTGCATCTGTTGTTTGTTTTATTAATGATGAATTTTTTTTTTAAAGATGTGGGGTACAATTCAGGGTTAGGTATATATAAATGTTCATTATGCAGGTACCTTTGTTGACGGGGTGTGGTCCTCTCCTCTGGTAGATTCCCACTACTGCCAATCCCACCTCCAGCCCCTCCCATCCCCGACAGTTTTCTGCTACTGTCAATTATTATTTTTTTAATTGTACAGTTTTATTTTCTACTTCATGTATTCATTCAGTACAATTTCATTTCCCTCATCTACTTACTTTGGATTTAGATGTTTTTCATAGTTTAAAGTAATAGCTTAGGTCGTTAATTTTTTTAAGTTAATTAATCTATTTTAATGAAATCTTTTAAGGAAAAATTTTACAGACCACATCTGTAGCTATAGAAAAATAGATACAAATTTTAATAACAAAAGTGTACCACAAACTGCAATACATCTACAAAATTAAAACAATACTCTCCCAGTGACTATTAGGTTTTTAAAAATGGAGTATCTAATTCAAGAATATTTTAAAAAATAAAAGCCTTATAAAAAGTTAAGGACTGAAGCTCAAAGTCAATTTAGAGTCAAATGCATCATAGTAAATATGTTTGCTATTAAAGAAGAATAAACAATAAAATCTCCTAACAATCACTTAATAGTTAAAAAATGGAGGCTATTATGTTCGAGAATGTTAAAAGCATAAATAATAAAGACTACAAAACACTAATTTATGAATTAGAACTTAGAAAACAGCAAACACGGTAAGTTCAAAACTTTAAAAGCAAACATTAAAATAGACTAACCACTGACAAATCTGTTTTAGGGAGAAAAAAAGAGAAAAAAAATCCTACATATGCAAAATGAAGAATTGGTAAATATATTTGAGGAAATAAAAGTAAGATACTAGAATTAATAAAACTATAAATAATAATAATATAAAGAAAAACTATATGTAATTTACTGGTAAATTATCAATGAAATGAAAGGTTTTTCTGAGGAAAATATAAATTTTTATATCTGATTTAAAAAAGGAGAAAACTTCTACAGGGTAATAGCATGCAGGGAAATTTCAAAAGTTGCTTTAGGTTTAATTGTTATAGTTTTGTAATACTTTCAGTTTAATCTCTTGTATTGGTTCCTCTGTTATTATTCTACTGTGGTCATTCTTCCAGATTAATTTTAGAATTATTTGGAGTTTGGGAGAGAGGGATTTCTTGTGTAAAAATAAATAATTCCTCTGCTATATGAAAGCATAGGGGGAAGAATGTTTTCTGGTGCATTTTTTCAGAGCTTGAATCTAAAACCTGAACAAGGTGTGAAAACTTAACCCATTTCATTGGAAGACAAAGCAAGCATAGTCAGTGGGGCTGGCTTCCGGCGAGATGCAGTCTGTAGCTGTTGAATCAAAAAACAAAAAGTCCTAAATAATATATAGCCAATAGAAAATTGAAAACAACCTTTGCATACACCATGTAGGTCTAGTCTAAGACTAATAATGTTTTAATATTTGGAAATCTATTAATAAAATATATCACATTAGTAGATTGAAAGAAGAAAAATCTCAATGAATTCCCAGAAGGCAGCATCTGGTAAAATTCATTATCAATTTCTGATAAAAACTTAATAAACCAGGAATAGGAGAACAGTTCCTTGACATGAAAAAAGAAACAATATGAAATCAGCAGTTACATCACATTTAATGAGGGTCCTCCGAAGGCCCCCTCAGTTAACATCAGGGACAGTTAAGGATGTTGCAATTACCATCATTGTGATCATCGCTCAGAAATTTTTAACACATGTGATGAGACAGGACACAGAAATAAGGTTAAGGAATAGATAGAAGTCTGCATCTGCACATACGTTTAGCAACTCTACGATAAAATTTTATATATCATTATTATTTTATCTTATTTACTAATGTTAAAGATGTGAGGCACAATTCAGGGTTAGGTATCCAGATGTTCATTATGCATGTACCCCTGTTGACAAGGTGTGCCTTCCTTCCCTCTGCAGATTTCCACTACTGCCAATCCCACTTAGAAAATATTTTAAATATTTTAAAGGAAGTGACAGTTTCTTTGGTAGTAGCATGCACAAATCAATAATATCCCCATATTCCATTAATAACTAGCTGGAAAATGAGAAGATTTCCAACTTTTTTCATATTATTATATCTATGATAATGATCCATGATCGATGATCTTTGATGGTGCTATCATAGTATAGTTGTTTTGGGGTCATGGACTGTGCCCATGACATAAGGCAGTGAACTTGATAAATATTTTTTGTGTAAGACAGCTGCACTGATCAGCCGTTCTCCCATCTCTTTCCTCTTCTTGGGCCTCTCTGTCCCTAAAACACAATATTGAAATTAGATGAATCAATAATTCTATAATGACCTCTAAAAGTTCAAAGGAACTTTGAAAGGAAGAGTCACACATCTCACAGTTTAAATCAAAGCTAGAAATGATTAGGCTTAATGAGGACAGCGTGTGGAAAGCTGAGATAGGCCAGCCACTAGGACTTTTGTGTCAGTTAGCCACATTTTGAATGCAAAGGAAAAGTTTTTGAAGAAAATTAAAAGTGCTCCTCCAGTGAACACATGAACAACGATAAGAAAGTGAAATGTATTGCTGACAAGGAGAAAGTTTTAGAGTTCTGGATAGAAGATCAAACCAGCCACAACAGTCCCTTAAACCAAAGTCTAATCCAGAGCAAGGCCCTAACCCTCTTCAAGTCTATGAATGCTGAGAAGATGAAGAAGCTGCAGAAGAAAAGTTTGAAGCTAGCAGAGGTTGATTCATGCAGTTTAAGGAAATGAACGGTCTCTGTTAACATAAAAAGTGCAAGGTGAAGCAGCAAGTGTTGATGGTGAAGCTGCAACAGGTTATCCAGAAGATCTAGCTGAGATTATTGATGAAGGTGCCTACCCTAAACAACAAATTTTCAATGCAGACAAAGCAGACTTCTACAGGAAGCAGACACCATGTAGGACTTTCATAACTAGAGAGAAAAGTCAATGCCTGCCTTTAAAGCTTCAAAGGGTCGACTGACTCTCTTGTTAGGGACTAATGCACCTGATGACTTTACATTGAAACGAATATTTATTTGTTATTTCAAAAAAAGTCAAGGGGCCCTTAGGAATTATGCTAATTCTGCCATGCTTGAGTTCAATAAATGGGACAAAACGGTTTGGATGACAGTACATATGTTTAC
>NW_007153649.1:0-746 GCF_000164805.1 Carlito syrichta | reverse complement strand
TGGGAACAATAACGAGGTTAATTAAAGAGAGCTCTAATAAATGAAGAGCGTAAAGAGAGAAATTGATTCTCTAGGCCACCCTTCAGGAGTAATAGCATATTACATTATCAAATATTTGTGAGAACACTGAATTTGCGCAGCATATAAAGATACATTTCCACATCAGAAACATTACTTTGCAGTTCCTTTCTAGGAAGCATTATATTTTGTTAATCCATAAAAATGCCCGTTTTCATCATTTTAAGCCAAGTTATGATATATAATAAAATTTAACATATCATCCATTTTGTAGGGTAATATTTATTTGTTTGTTTGTTTGTTTAATAAACCTCTACAGAATGTCAGAAACTCCCTAGGCATCACCAATTCAATTATTGAAATGATGCTGTCCCTACATTAATGGAGTTTATATTAATGTAGGACACAAACATACAAACTGATTGTCACAATATAGAATATTAAGTGTTTTGATAATACTTATAGGATATTTTGTAATCCCTTTTCTTATAGTCCATTATGCCCTCTGTTCAGTTTCCATAACCTAATACTGGACTTACCAGGATAGTGTAGGGATATATGGATAGATATATAATGTCGCTTAGAAACCTTCTGACTAGAAGAAACCTTTACTGGAGTGGTTGAAACCTGCCCAAGAGAATGGCTCTCGAGAGCCTATGGAGGCAAGTGTCTGTGCCTAAGTTCCTACCTTAGTGTTTCTTCTAAGAAAGAAAACTAAAATCAGACTG
>NW_007153648.1:0-811 GCF_000164805.1 Carlito syrichta | reverse complement strand
GAGAGCTCTAATAAATGAAGAGCCTAAAGAGAGAAATGATTCTCTAGGCCACCCTTCAGGAGTAATAGCATATTACATTATCAAATATTTGTGAGAACATTGAATTTGCGCAGCATATAAAGATACATTTCCACATCAGAAACATTACTTTGCAGTTCCTTTCTAGGAAGCATTATATTTTGTTAATCCATAAAAATGCCTGTTTTCATCATTTTAAGCCAAGTTATGATATATAATAAAATTTAACATATCATACATTTTGTAGGGTAATATTTATTTGTTTGTTCGTTTGTTTATTTAATAAATCTCTACAGAATGTCAGAAACTCCCTAGGCATCACCAATTCAATTATTGAAATGATGCTGTCCCTACATTCATAGAGTTTATATTAATGTAGGACACAAACATACAAACTGATTGTCACAATATAGAATATTAAGTGTTTTGATAATATTTATAGGATATTTTGTAATCCTTTTTCTTATACTCCATTATGCCCTCTGTTCAGTTTCCATAACCTAGTACTGGACTCACAAGGATAGTGTAGGGATATATGGATAGATATATAATGTCGCTTAGAAACCTTCTGACTAGAAGAAACCTTTACTGGAGTGGTTGAAACCTGCCCAAGAGAATGGCTCTCGAGAGCCTACGGAGGCAAGTGTCTGTGCCTAAGATCCTACCTTAGTGTTTCTTCTAAGAAAGAAAACTAAAATCAGACTGTTAAGAAGTGGAGATAGTTGTGGCTCAGCCTGTAATCCCAGCACTTTGGGAGGTCGAGGTGAGAGGATTGCATGAGCCCACAGGTTCA
>NW_007153647.1:0-848 GCF_000164805.1 Carlito syrichta | reverse complement strand
CACCAGGGAAATATTTCCAAAGTGGGTGTGCTGCACCTGCTGGAATCTAGAGAAGCAGAGAGGAAGAAGAGCCCATACAATGCAGACCACCCCCAAAGTGATCTTCCCAGAGAATCTTAACAGGGAGCTAGGGGGGCACTGGGTCCAGTGGTCCTCAGGACCTGGGATTCTGTGGTCTTCATGTGAGTCACTGCCAGTGCCTCTGTCCTGATTCATCACAGCACTCCAGAGCCTTGCTAATGTAGGAGCAGTGCGGTAGAGGGCCTGGGCTGTCTCTCACTGGCTGGGGCTGCAGAGGCTTGGGTGGTACATAAAGAAGTTGTCACTTTCACTCATACCTTCCTTCTCCATGAGTGCTCTCCTGGGCCCCTTCTAGAAGTGTCCAAGGCTTGGACGAGAATACAACCCCATGGGACCATCCTGTAAACCTCAGCTTGGATTTTCAGCTAAACCCTCAAACTTCTATGGCTACTTTTCCATATACATTTCTTTGCTGAGGGTGGCAAATGTGCAATATTTTCAGTAGACCATCACTTTTCTCCCACTTCCAGGCATCTTTCTAATACAATAATTTCTTTTATTTTGAATTGGTGACCAGTACTGAAATTGCTGGAGTGGCATTTCTATTTTTCATATTGGGAAATCCCCATAATGTTTTCCATAGAGGTTGAAGTGACCTATATCACCAGTAGTGTATAAGCATTCCCTTGTCTCTGAATTCTCACCATCTATTTTTTGTTACTTTTTAATTTTTGCCATTCTGAAAGGTGTGAGATGATATCTTATTGTGGTTTTAATTTGAATTTCTCTGATAATTAGGAATATGAGCAAATAAAACATATTTGTTA
>NW_007153646.1:0-744 GCF_000164805.1 Carlito syrichta | reverse complement strand
GCTATTCTTGGACGTTTGTGTTTCCATATGAATTCCTGTGTTGTTTTTTCTAGGTCTGAGAAGAATGTTGTTGGTAATTTAATGGGTAATGCATTGAATTTGTAGATTGCCTTAGGTAAGATGGACATCTTCACAATGTTGATTCTTCCAATCCATGAACATGGGATATTTTTCCACTTGTTCGTGTCAGCTTTAATTTCTTTGAGCACTGTTTTGTAATTTTCATTGTAAAGGTCTTTCACGTCTCTGGTTAGGAAGATGCCAAGGTATTTCATTTTTTTGTGGCTATTGTGAATGGAATTGTGTTTTTTATTTGGGTTTCTGTTTGTTTATTATTGGTGTAGAGAAATGTGATTGTCTTTTGTACATTTATTTTGTATCCTGAGACTTTGCCAAAGGCCTTTATCAATGTAAGGAGGCCTTTGACAGATTCTCTTGGGTTTTCAAGGTACACCATCATATCATCTGCATAGAGAGATAACTTGACTTCCTCTTTTCCTATTTGAATACCTCTGATTGCCTCCTCTTCTCTGATTGCTCTAGCCAGGACTTCCAATACTATGTTGAATAGGAGGGGAGAGAGTGGGCATCCTTGTCTAGTTCCAGTTTTCAGGGGAATTGGTTCCAATTTTTGTCCATTTAGGAGTATGCTGGCTGTGGGTTTCTCGTAGATGGCTTTTACTATTTTGAGGTATGTTTCCCGTATGCCTAGATGTTCAAGGGTTTTTTATCAAGAAGGGGTGA
>NW_007153645.1:0-726 GCF_000164805.1 Carlito syrichta | reverse complement strand
GTGTTGTTTTTTCTAGGTCTGAGAAGAATGTTGTTGGTAATTTAATGGATATTGCATTGAATTTGTAGATTGCGTTAGGTAAGATGGACATCTTCACAATGTTGATCTTCCGATCCATGAGCATGGGATATTTTTCCACTTGTTCATGTCAGCTTTAATTTCTTTGAGCAGTGTTTTGTAATTTTCATTGTAAAGGTCTTTCACGTCTCTGGTTAGGAAGATGCCAAGGTATTTCATTTTTTTGTGGCTATTGTGAATGGAACTGTGTTTTTTATTTGGGTTTCTGTTTGTTTATTATTGGTATAGAGAAATGCGATTGTCTTTTGTACATTTATTTTGTATCCTGAGATTTTTCCAAAGGCTTTTATCAATGTAAGGAGGCCTTTGACAGATTCTCTTGGGTTTTCAAGGTACACCATCATATCATCTGCATAGAGAGATAACTTGACTTCCTCTTTTCCTATTTGAATACCTCTGATTGCCTCCTCTTCTCTGATTGCTTTAGCCAGGACTTCTAATACTATGTTGAACAGGAGGGGAGAGAGTGGGCATCCTTGTCTAGTTCCAGTTTTCAGGGGAATTGGTTCCAATTTTTGTCCATTTAGGAGTATACTGTCTGTGGGTTTCTCGTAGATGGCTTTTACTATTTTGAGGTATGTTCCCCGTATGCCTAGATGTTCAAGGGTTTTTATCAAGAAGGGGTGCTGGCTTTTATCAAAAGCTTTG
>NW_007153644.1:0-846 GCF_000164805.1 Carlito syrichta | reverse complement strand
GAAGATGCCAAGGTATTTCATTTTTTTTGTGGCTATTGTGAATGGAACTGTGTTTTTTATTTGGGTTTCTGTTTGTTTATTATTGGTGTAGAGAAATGCGATTGTCTTTTGTACATTTATTTTGTATCCTGAGACTTGCCAAAGGCTTTTATCAATGTAAGGAGGACTTTGACAGATTATCTTGGGTTTTCAAGGTACACCATCATATCATCTGCATAGAGGGATAACCTGACTTCCTCTTTTCCTATTTGAATACCTCTGATTGCCTCCTCTTCTCTGATTGCTTTAGCCAGGACTTCTAATACTATGTTGAACAGGAGGGGAGAGAGTGGGCATCCTTGTCTAGTTCCAGTTTTCAGGGGAATTGGTTCCAATTTTTGTCCATTTAGGAGTATGCTGGCTGTGGGTTTCTCGTAGATGGCTTTTACTATTTTGAGGTATGTTCCCCGTATGCCTAGATGTTCAAGGGTTTTTATCAAGAAGGGGTGCTGGATTTTATCAAAAGCTTTTTCTGCATCTAGTGATATGATCATGTGGTTTTTGTTTTGACATCTGTTGATGTATTTAATTACATTTATGGTTTTACGAATGTTGAACCAGCCTTGCCTGCCAGGAATGAAGCCTACTTGGTCATGGTGGATGATTTTTGAGATGTATTGCTGAATCCGGTTTGCTAGGATCTTGTTGAGAATTTTAGCATCTATGTTCATCAAAGATATTGGCCTGTAGTTCTCTTTCTTTGTTGGATCTTTACCTGGCTTGGGTATCAATGTGATGTGGCTTCATAAATGATTTGGGGAGAGTTCCATCTTTTTCAATCACCTGGAATACCTTCAGTAGGATTGG
>NW_007153643.1:0-734 GCF_000164805.1 Carlito syrichta | reverse complement strand
CGATAACTTGACTGCCTCTTTTCCTATTTGAATACCTCTGATTGCCTCCTCTTCTCTGATTGCTCTATCCAGGACTTCCAATACTATGTTGAACAGGAGGGGAGAGAGTGGGCATCCTTGTCTAGTTCCAGTTTTCAGGGGAATTGGTTCCAATTTTTGTCCATTTAGGAGTATGCTGGCTGTGGGTTTCTCATAGATGGCTTTTATTATTTTGAGGTATGTTCCCCGTATGCCTAGATGTTCAAGGGTTTTTATCAAGAAGGGGTGCTGGATTTTATCAAAAGCTTTTTCTGCATCTAATGATATGATCATGTGGTTTTTGTTTTGACATCTGTTGATGTATTTAATTACATTTATGGTTTTACGAATGTTAAACCAGCCTTGCCTGCCAGGAATGAAGCCTACTTGGTCATGGTGGATGATTTTTGAGGTGTATTGCTGAATCCGGTTTGCTAGGATTTTGTTGAGAATTTTAACATCTGTGTTCATCAAAGATATTGGCCTGTAGTTCTCTTTCTTTGTTGGATCTTTACCTGGCTTGGGTATCAATGTGATGTTGGCTTCGTAAAATGATTTGGGGAGAGTTCCATCTTTTTCAATCGCCTGGAATACCTTCAGTAGGATTGGTATCAGCTCCTCCTTAAATGTCTTGTAGAATTCTGCTGGAAAGCCATCTGGACCAGGGCTTTTTTTTGTAGGAAGTTTTCTTATTACGTGGTCGATTTCCTTGATTG
>NW_007153642.1:0-786 GCF_000164805.1 Carlito syrichta | reverse complement strand
CGTAGGAATCTGGGTAATGGGAGTCCTCACATAAAGGAAACTCCACTGCCTATTGCTAAATTAGAGTAAGAAATCTGCATTACTCGGGTTCTCAATCTCAAAAAAGCTTAAGGTCATCTTGCTATGGGCTAAACACGAATCATGGTGTTTTCGAGCATTAATCTGGAAATTGGAGTCCTTATTTACAGGCAACTACATGACCTTTTGCTAAGAAAGAATAAGGAATCTGGGTTATAAGAGTCCTCAATCTCGAAAATCCACAGAGTATCTTGGACTGTTCTAAATAGAATCAGAGTTTCGAAGCAGGATGTATCTAATGAGAGTCCTAATATGCAGGAAAATACACAGCGCATTGCCAGGAAAGAAAAAGAATCAGGGTTATAGCAGTCCTCAGTCCTTAAATTCAACAGGCTATCTGCTGTGGGATAAACAAGAATCAGGGTTAGGAACTGGAACATAGGTAATAGCAGTCCTCATATGCAGAATCTACATGATCTCTAGCTAAGGAGAACTAAGAAACCAATTTTACACGGTTCCTCCCTCACAATATCTACATGATATCTTGGTAACGGCAAAACAAGAATCAGGGTTTCCAAACAGGATTCTGGGGAAAGGGAGTCCTCATGTACAGGACATACATGACCCCTTGGTAAAGAAAAATAAGTAATCTGTGATACAATATTCCACAATCCAAAAAATTATCAGGCATCTTGATGCGGTATAACAAGAATCAAGTCTTCGAGCTCGTCTCATATTTCAGAGATATGTGGCTTGTGGGCATTATGA
>NW_007153641.1:0-682 GCF_000164805.1 Carlito syrichta | reverse complement strand
ACTCACCTGTCGACTCACATGCTGGCCGACTAGTTAAGTCAGCTAATCAATTGGCCAAATATACGGCCAACTAGTCAGCTGACTAGTTAGGTCAGTTAACTAATCTGCTGAATAGTCAGCCGAATAATTAGGTTGGCAAACTAGCCAGCCAACTAGATAACCGAGCTAACTAGTCAGCCAACTCATCAGTCAACTAGTTAACCAAGTTTGTTAAGCCAGCTAACAAGTCGGCCGAGTAGTCAGCCAAGGTGTTAAACCAGCTAACTATTCGGCTGACTCGTCAGCCAACAAGTAAACTCAGCTAGTTAAGTCAGCTGGCCAGCCAGCTGGCTAGCTAGGTAGGCATCTAGTTAAGTCAGCTAGTTAAGTCAGCTGGCTAGCTAGTAAAGTCAGTTACTTAAGTCAGTTGGCTAGCCAACTGCCTAGCAGGGTAGCTAGCTAGTTAAGTCACCTGACTTGCCAGCTGGCTAGCTAGTTAAGTCACCTAGTTAAGTTAGCTCACTGGCCAGCATGTTAGTTAGGTAGTTAGGTAGTTAAGTCAGCTGGCAAGCCAGCGGACTATGTAGGTAGGTAGCTAGTAAAGTCAGTTTCCTGGCCATCAGGCTATCTAGTTATGGAGGCTAGTTAAGTCTGCTGAATATCCAGCTGTCTAGCTAGGCAGCTAGCTAGTTAAGTCTGTTGG
>NW_007153640.1:0-726 GCF_000164805.1 Carlito syrichta | reverse complement strand
TCGACTCACATGCTGGCCGACTAGTTAAGTCAGCTAATCAATTGGCCAAATATACGGCCAACTAGTCAGCTGACTAGTTAGGTCAGCTAATTAATCGACTGAATAGTCGGCCGAATAATTAGGTTGGCATACTAGCCAGCCAACTAGATAACTGAGCTAACTAGTCAGCCAACTCATCAGTCAACTAGTTAACCAAGTTTGTTAAGCCAGCTAACAAGTCGGCCGAGTAGTCAGCCAAGGTGTTAAACCAGCTAACTATTCTGCTGACTCGTCAGCCAACAACTAAAGTCAGCTAGTTAAGTCAGCTGGCCAGTCAGCTGGCTAGCTAGGTAGGCATCTTGTTAAGTCAGCTAGTTAAGTCAGCTGGCTAGCTAGTAAAGTCAGTTACTTAAGTCAGTTGGCTAGCCAGCTGCCTAGCAGGGTAGCTAGCTAGTTAAGTCACCTGACTTGCCAGCTGGCTAGCTAGTTAAGTCACCTAGTTAAGTTAGCTCACTGGCCAGCATGTTAGTTAGGTAGTTAGGTAGTTAAGTCAGCTGGCAAGCCAGCGGACTATGTAGGTAGGTAGCTAGTAAAGTCAGTTGCATGACCATCAGGCTATCTAGTTATGGAGGCTAGTTAAGTCTGCTGAATATCCAGCTGTCTAGCTAGGTAGCTAGCTAGTTAAATCTGCTGGCTAGCCAGCTGGCTACTTCATTAACTCAGCTACTTAAGTCAGCTGGCTAGGCG
>NW_007153639.1:0-760 GCF_000164805.1 Carlito syrichta | reverse complement strand
GATGAAATTTCAAAAGGGTTTTTATTTCGCAAGCTCGAGCCTAGACTCTGCTGGCAGCCCGGTGCAACCCGAGCTCACACAGAGACCCTGAGCGCTTCAAATAAGCAGTTTTTATTGCAGTTACAGAAGGGAGGGAGCATAGAGGAGGATTTCCAGAGTCCTTGGTACTTGATTGGCCCTTGTGGTTCTAGCCGACCTTAGGTTAACCATGATCTGTCAACTGGGGAGGTTGCTGAGACATTTGGAAATTTTTGCAGATAACGTTTCATTACTTGGCTGTCACTGGGGGATGTTAGTGATAAGGGGAAGCTATAATTAGTGGTTTTACCCATAACTGAGGTTGGCTTCTTCTGAAATTGCAAGCACCTACAAGCTGCGGTGTGCTGAAAGCTTTATGAGCTGAAATGGCTGTGTTATTGCTTTTTAAGTGATAACTAATAATATAGTATGATTATGCCTTTCTGTTTAAGCTTATAATAATAATCATGATCCATACCCTCTCATTCCCCCCTTGTCATGAGAATGGGGTGAATTCAATCTTGGATTCTTAGGGTTAAGGTATCTAGGGGTACCTGCTCATATTGCTGCCTGAGGACCATGAGTTGCACTGTGCTAATTCTGGCTTTTATAAAGGCTATTAATTTATTTAATATGCAGGTGCCAAAAGTAAGCAATAACAGAAGGATTAGCAGGGATCCCGCTATAGTGGACAATAAGGTAGTTAACCACGGAGACTGATTAAACCAACTTTCAAACCACC
>NW_007153638.1:0-788 GCF_000164805.1 Carlito syrichta | reverse complement strand
ACTAGCTAATTACCCAGCTAGGGAGTTGGCTATCCCAGCTGACAACTAACTGAGTTAACTAGCTAGATACCTAGATAAACAGCTGACTTAACTAGCTGCTTAACTAGCTGGCTACATAGCTAGCCAACTGGCTGGCAAGTTGACTTCACTAACTGACTTAACTAGCTAACCAGTTGCCTGGTATGCTGACTTAACTAGCTGACATAACTAGCAAACCAGCTTGTTGGCCAACTGAATTAACTAGCTGACTTAACCAGCTAGCCAGCTGGCTAGGCACCTGACTTAACTAGTTAGCTACATAGCTAGCCAGCTTGGAAGCCAGCTGAATTAACTAGCTGATGTAAATAGCTAGCCAGCTGGCTAGTCAGCTGACTTAAGTAGCTTCTTACCTAGCTAGCTGGAAGCTATTTGAATTAACATGCTAGCCAGCTGACTAGCCAACTGACTCAACCAGCTGAATTAACTATTTACCAAGCTGGCTAGACATCTGACATATCTTGCTCTCTACATAGCTAGCTAACTGGCTAGCCAGCTTACTCACCTAGCTAATTAATTAGTTTGCTAGCTGGCTAGCCAACTGACTTAAGTAGCTCACTACCTAGCTAGCTAGCTAGTTAGCCAGCTGACTTAACTAGCTGACTTAAACAGCTGGCCTGCTTGCTAGTTAGCTGAATTAACTAGCTTGCTATATAGCTAGCCAACTGACTAAACTAGGTTACTTAACTAACTAGCCTTCTGTCTAGCCAGCTGACTAAATTAGCCAGCTACCTAGCTAGCTGTATGTCTAG
>NW_007153637.1:0-775 GCF_000164805.1 Carlito syrichta | reverse complement strand
CCCAGCAGTCTTCATAAATTCCTGCGAGTTGCTGGTGGTGGAGGGAGATTAACCACCATTTGCATTCCTTGATGCTGATTGATGAAGGGAGATCTACGAAAGTGATGTGGTGTCTATAAATCCATCCTCTGTTCTTATTCTCTTGGGTCTTGAAAACTTCTCATATCAAGTTAAAAGTAGTATATTTATGGAAAATCTTTGCACCCTCAGTAGCTAACATGAGATGTTGAGGGCAGCTCTGGAAGAAAGGCTGCCATAGGTACTGGGTTCTGTACTTTTCTGCTCATGCTGAGTGGACGCGCCCTGTGTCAGCATCTGCAAATACTAGCTACTTTGAAGATTTGCTATCTCTGCTATACAAATATCTATAGGTTGGTATTGGGAATTTGGGGTTAACAAAAGAATTGTGAATTCTTACTAGAGCACAAGTTGCTAAAGATAAAATTTCCATCTTTCTCCCAACTGCACTGTCCTACCATTATGCTCATAAGTGGCAAGGTCACTTAGCTGGGAAATTCATCTTGAGGGTCTCACTGCAGATAAATTACAGGATTCATCTCTTCCCCAAGTGTTCATCCGAGTTGAACTGTTATGTAATCTTTCCCATGATCTCTCCAACCTCTGATTAAAATCAAAGAAGCAGTGTGATTTGCAATATCAGAAGTGCTTATGAGATGTCACTCATACCATCTCAAAACTATTGCAGAGGGAAAAGGATGGAAGTCAGATGACTTGGGGTTGTTGTGTTCAAGTTAACTGGAACAATCGAGTCTGG
>NW_007153636.1:0-894 GCF_000164805.1 Carlito syrichta | reverse complement strand
TCAATGGCACAGTCTCCAAGGTTATTAGAAACCTTCACTGAATAGCACCTGTGAGTCTTATAGATGATTACAAACTCCTGGGAAAAGATCAAAGCAAAACAATAACTATGGATGACAAAAGTCTTACATTTTGTCAAAGATGCAATTGACAAGGAAATTGTTTCCCCCCCCCGCATATGACAACTTAGTGTAATTATTATTACTGTTAAAATATACTAGAATCATAGAAATGTTAGTTATATAATTTTGGAACATTTACCAATAACACATAAGTGCAACCCAATGAAAGTTAAACATTCTTTCATATTTGACAATGCCTCCTATATTATTTCAATATCCAAATAAGCTTTGTCTCTCTTGGACTTCAGTAAAGCAAATATCTAAAAATATTCTAAAAGATCAGAAAGACTGAATTTAGAACCTGAAATTTTTGTATTGGGAAAATTTTCAAAGGCTTTGAAACGTTCAATGTGATGTAATAGGATCACAGACCACTGTAAAATCGTCATTCAATGTAGCCAAAAAGATAATTTAAAGATTTCAAAAGGCAAAATAATCTTTGTTTTTGATAGAGAAGACACATTTTCTTAAACAATAAGAACCAAGAAAGACAGCATGGGGCCAACTAAATCTGTTTTCTTTCCCACCCCTTTTTGAAGTTTAGTCAAAAGGTAAACAATAACCTTTCATTATTTCTTGAAATTACAAGAAAATCTTGTTCAAAAGAGAAAACCAAAATTTGTATTTGCATGAATGTATTATTAACATCAATGCTTACCTTAGGAAAACCTTATAAGTGACTCTATCTAATTTTAATCAGTTTGACCATTAGCTAAGATTTCTATAAAGTTTTTATAAGCTAGGCAACTTTTTCTTTAATTAAAGAACACTCAG
>NW_007153635.1:0-1075 GCF_000164805.1 Carlito syrichta | reverse complement strand
CTCTTTGCCTGGGCCTCCCAAACTTCTGTGATCACAGTCTTTCCATTTGATCAACATCCTGGTCTTCCTGAATTGTCTTGAACTCGCCGAGGCCAGCCCTCACCCATGGTGGCGTTTTGCTTGGGGTCGATGTGTGGGCTAGCTATGGTGTCTAGCCTGGTCTCCAGCTCCCGGTCTCTAGCCATCTTCTGGTTGAGGTCTCCCCAAGTGCTGAGGAGACAGGCAAGAGTCGCCTGGCCATCCCTGACCCCATAAAATTTGAGAGTCACGCACTCCCTTTCCCCGAGATGGCACCTGGGAGAATCAAGCAGGTCCACCCTGGGGAATGATGCAGGCAGAGGGGTGGGTGCCAAGGCAGAGACATGATTCTGCATCAGTCCCTTCCCCCAGACAGAGTATGGCAGGCATCTCCAGCCAACCACTCCAGTATCCAGGGTCATCAGAAGGGAGCGGGCCTTATGGAGGGGCTGCGAGAGGAGTGTGAAGACCAGACTCAGGGGTTCATGCTTGTCTTCCTGGCACTCTGGGAGACTGAGGGGAGAAGATGGCCTGAGTCCCCAGGTCAAGAAAAACCTGGGTACCTTGTGAGGCTTCGTCTCTACAAGAAGCAAAAAAAAAATGAGCCAAGCATCATGGAGCATGCCTCTTGTTCTGGCCACTCGGGAGGCCACAGTGGGAAGACCGTGAGATTCCAGCTGGTGAAGGCCACGGTGACTGAGAGCAGGCCCCTGCCCCCTGGCCTGGGCAACAGAGCAGGACTCTGACTCAGAATAATAATACCAACCACCACCACTACCTCAGGCAAGACTCAGGCATTCAGCCTGGCATCCAGACCCTTCGGAGGCCCAGGCGAGTGGATAACCTGAGACTGCGGTTTCGACACCAGCCTAGGATATGGGACTAGACCTTGTCTCGGCCATCCAAAATAAATCCAAAGATTAGTCAGGCATGGTGGCACAAGCCTGTGATTCCAACCACTCGAAGGGCCAAGGCAGGAGGATCGCCTGAACCTGGCAGTTGAAGTCCATGGTGATGGTGAACTTGCCCCTGTGCTCCAGCCTAGGAAACAGAGTAG
>NW_007153634.1:0-1356 GCF_000164805.1 Carlito syrichta | reverse complement strand
TGAGGTGCCCGTGCAGGTCTCGGCCCATGGGGCTCGGGCCGAACGCTGGGCACGGCTGCCCAAAGCACTGTGATGGCGAGAATGAGCTCCAGAACACGAATTTGATCCTTCCTCGAAAATGAACTAGAAGGCCTGGTGCGTCAGCCCACATTTGGAATCCGAGCACTCTGGGAGGCTGAGGCTGGAGAATGGCTGGAGCCCAGGAGCCCAAGGTCATCCCAGGCCACACAGGGAGACCCCATTTCTGCACCCATAAAAAGGGGGTCTGGGGTCGAGGTGCCCATCTTCCTGGCCACTCCATAGGCTGAGGTGGGAGCATCATTGGAGCCCGCGATTTCGAGGTTGGTGGTGAATGTCGGCCATGTCCTTGGGTCCCAGCCTGGACCATAGAGCCATACCCTGTCTCCAAAAGCATCAGAATCGTACACAGATTTTCAGCTGTGTGTGGTGTGTTCACAGGGTGACTGTCTTTAGATCCAGGAAAAATGGGATGAGGGGAAGAAATGTCTCTGGGTGAGTGAGGGTGTCCCTTGACTTTCTTGGCGGAAAGTCCTCATCACTGAGTTGGAGGGTCAGCCTTCCTGAGGAACATTTCACATCTTTGAAAGGAGAGTTGACAAGAACCTGGCCAGGGAGACTTGAGTAATCCCACACCAAAGTGGGAGCAGCCATAGGGGGGATTTGTGGGTGAAAGGTGCCGAACTTGGGGGACTTTGCGGTCTGGCAACACTGTGGCCAGCCCTGGATCCGGTCGCCTGGTCTGCCACCTTCAGGTGGGGGGAGGTCCCCTTTCTGTCCCAATCACAACATTGTCCCCCACCCTCATGTACCTTTCCCTGGGGAGCTGTGGATGCCCTTTGTGACGCACGTGGGAGGTCAACTTTTTATTACTGGAATCTCCATTGGCCAGGCTGTTGTGTGGCAACACAATTGTGTCGCCTGGGGCTTTGACATGCGGGGCTCAGGCAGCCCTCCTGTGTCAGCCCTCTAGCAGCTGGGACTCCGGGGACACCACACCTGATTCAATTTTAGGGACCTCTCACTGAGATGAGTTCTGGTCACATAGCCTGTGCTGGTGTCCAACCTCAGGGCTCAGGCAGATTCCTGTCTCGGCCTCACAGGTTCCAGAGCTGAGGACCATGAGCCACGGTGTTCAGCCTGGACTTGCACATGGTGTTGACAGGGTTGATGCAAAGGCACGCCCCAGGACAGAGGCCACTACATTCTTTGTAGCTGGGATCGTGGGTGTCACCATGCATGACTCGAGGGTTTGTGTTCTGGGGAGCGACAAGGTCTCATTACGTGACCCAGGCTGGTCTCAAACTCCCGGGCTCCAGTTTCCTCTGCCTCGACCTC
>NW_007153633.1:0-1325 GCF_000164805.1 Carlito syrichta | reverse complement strand
AAAAAGCCAGAGCCTTTCTCCGAAAACATCAGAATCATACACAGATTCTCAACTATGCATGGTGTGTCAAAGGGCGACTGTCTTTTGAGCCAGAAAAATTGAAATTTGGGGGAAGAAATGAACACGGGTGATGGAGGTGTCCCTGGCCTTTCTTGGCAGAAGGTCCTCATTGCCGAGTCCAAAGTTCAGCCTGCCTGGGGCACTTTTCTCACCTCAGAGAGGAGAGCCGACAAGATCAAGGGGACCTTGGGAACTCCCACACCAAAGAGGGGAAGCCATTGGGTGTGATTGGGGCTGGAAGGTACCAAGCTTGGGGGACCCTCATTTGTGGAGAGGCATGGGGGAAGGACTGAGGGAAGAAGGTTTCCAAGTGAATGGATTTCTTTCTTTCTTTCTTCTTTCTTTTCTTCCTTCCTACCTTCCTTCTTTCTTTCCTTTCTTTCTTTTCTCTTTCTTTCTTTCTTTCTTTCTTTCTTTCTTTCTTTCTTTCTTTCTTTCATTCTTTCTTTCCTTCCTTCCTTCTTTCTTTCTTTCCATACTTCTCTAGGTTACCCAGGCTACTCTCAAACTGCCCAATGGTCCAGCCTCTCTGCCTGGGTCTACCAAATTGCTGCAATTCCAGGCTTTCCATTTGGTTGACATCCTGGTCTTCCTGCCAGGTCATGAACTCTGGTCTGCAGGTAATCTTCCCACCAAGGTTTGCCCTTACCTATGGTTTTCTAGGTTTTGCTTGGGGTTGAGGTGGGAGCTCGCTATTATGTCTAACCTGGTTTTGAGCTCCCGGACTCTGGCCATTGTCCCACCTTGGCCTCTGCTAGTGCCGAGGAGGCAGGCATGAGTCATCTGGCCGTCTCTGGACCCCAGGTTTTGGTCTCCCATTCTGCCAACTTCGGGCAGGTGGAGGGCCCCTTCCTCTCCCAATCACTCCATCATACCATGCCCACATGGACTTTTCCCTGGGGAGTAGTGGACACCCATCATGATGCACGTTGGAGGCATCTTTTATGTCACTGGAGTCTCTAACACCCTGGCTGGGCCATGATGGCACAACCATGGCTTCCAGGGCCTCGACCTGCAGGGCTCAGGGGGTCCTCCAGACTCAGCACCCGAGCAGCATGGACTCTGGAGGCCACCACGCCTGACTGGATTTTGTGTCCCTTTTGCCAAGACAATGTCTGGCCACATTGCCCTGGCTGGTCTCTGACCCCGGGGCTCCACTCAGTGGGCAAGGCATAGGATTGCCTGAGCCCAGGAGGTGGAGTCTGCAGTGACTATGAGCATGACCCTGCACTTTGGCCTGTGTGACAGAGTGGGACTCTGACTCA